>NW_020174289.1:580239-617739 GCF_003031525.2 Neophocaena asiaeorientalis asiaeorientalis
AAATCCCAAAAAAAAAAAAAAAAAAAAAAAAAATGTTATCATGTACTGACCATATTATTACAAAGTCCAGTTTGAATGGAGCATCTGAAACCACCAAAATGAGAAGATTAACCCATGGGACAACTGCTTTACCAGGTTGTACTTTTGGGTTATGCTTTTGGCTTGCCTAGAGGGATGTTCTAAGGATCTGCAGCCTGAAAGTCTCTTTTGAAATTATTTGGGAATATTCTTGAAAATTTCCCCTATGCAATGTTCTTTTCACAGGGAAATTTCTTTTTAAATTTTATTTTAAGCCAGGAAACACTTGGCTTGTTCTTGGGAGCTAGTTTGATTTTATCTTAATAGATGTGTCACTTAAACCTGATCATCTTTCCCTCATTCCTTTGGCTATCAGGATGCTCAGAATGCAGAATCTTACGGCATACATTAAAAGGTACTTTTGAAATTTGGTACCAGAATCTGACTCTGGTACCAAATTAAAAAATATAAAAACAGTATACAGTGAAAAGTAAGTCCCTCTCTTGTCCCATTCTCCCAGTCAACAAGTTGTCTTTTTAGAAGGAACTACTGTTACTAGTTTCTGAATATTCTCTGTGCTTATAACATAAACTAAGATGATATAGGTTATGCTCTGTGCTAAAGATGACAAAAAACGATCAAATGGTTTGAAGAAGGAGATCAAATAGATCAACTCGTGGTACTGCTGAAATTGTGTTGACTGGAGGTACAGAGGGACAACTGGGAGGCTGCTTTTGTCTTCCAGGCAGGCACTAATAAAAGAGGATGCAGGTAAGGTAGAGTTAAAATCAGCAGGGTGTGGTAATTCAATAGATGCTGAGGATTAGACAGGGAGAATTCAAAGATTGATTAATTTCTAGCTTCAGAGACTATATGGATTCTGTAACCACCTACCCAGGGGTAGACAGTTTGGGAGAAGATGAGTTACTTTTACGTATGATGAGCTGTAGTAGCCTGAGGAGCTGAACACCCAGTATGCGGGCAAAGGCAGAAGTCTGGTGCTGAAAGAAGGTATCTGAATAAAAGGATTTTTGAATCATAAGCCTACAGGTCACAGGAAAAGACTCAGGAAAAGACTGAAAATACAGGTTATCACCTACAGAGAATGAGTAGAGTGTTGAAATGTGACAGGTTTAGAAATACTTAAAGGTTTTGCCTTTTGTTGTCTTTTCTCCAACCTACTTCCATTGCTTGGTGCCATCTCTGGCCCACAGTTGGTGTGTAATGAATAATGCACTATTTAATCACTAACTGAACGAGTTTGCAGAACCCTTCTCCATTTTCATTTCTAAATTATCAATGTGCTGTCAAAAATATCATGTTTGGTTGCAGTACTCTACATGAAGTATAGTCTTGACAGAGTATAATGGGATTGAATTGCATAGTATTTTAAAAATTAATGTAATGTAAGTAACAGTTGTTGTTTTGTTTTAGCTGCTATATAATTCTAAGGGCACATATTAAGTCTGTGAGAAGTTAAGACCCCAGAAGTAGTTTTTCATAAATCACTGCCTAGCCTTTTTATCTAAGGATGTATTTTTAAAATGCATTTAAAAATATAAATGAATTTATAGTTAAAAATGAAATATGTTCAATTTTAGTAGATAATGCCAGACTGTTTTTCTAAGTGACTGTACCAATTACACCCCAAGATTATATAGGAATTTTGTGTTGTTTCATGTCTTTATCAACACTTGATCTTGTCAGCCTTTTCATTTTAGCCTTTCTCGTGGGTGTGTGGTGGTATCTCATCATGGCTTAAATTTACATTTCCTGGTTGATTAATGAGGTTGAGAATCTTTTCATGTTTTTTGATTATTCAAATATCCTTTAAAAAAAAGTGTCTCAAGACTGTTTTCTATTTGGTTATTGCTATTTTTATTATGTTGCATACTCTACGTATTTTATATAAAAGGCCCTTTGTCAGTTATGTATTATAACTTTCAAATATTTGTCAATAGTAGAATATTTAAATAAATTGTGGTATATTCATATAATGGAATACTATCTAGTAATGAAAATAAGTGAACTCAAGTTACATGTAGCAACAGGGGTGAATCCAGAAACAAAAGAGTACATATTTCATGCCTCCATTTATATAAATCCCCAAACAAGTAAACCTCATCTATGGTGTTAGAAGTTAGGGCAGTGGTTACTTTTGGAGACAGGGTGGGCAATGATTAGGAAGGAACATAAGAGCGCTTCTGAAATGCTGCTAATCTTCAATTTCTTGACCTGGGTAGTAGCTACAGGGGTTTATTAATTTTTGATAATTAATTAAGCTGCATGCTTTTGATTTATACACTTCTCCATATTAAATAAGATATCCATAAAAAGTTAAAAATGGTATCGGACTGTATAGTTTGATGAAATGTATTTGATGATGAATTTTCCAAAACTGGATTATAATTTGTTTCTAAAGAGCAATACAAGTTAGAATAATATGCAAATTTCCCTGCTTAAAAACAGGAATGGCATTGAGGATGAGAGTTGGGAGTGGTGACAGGTTAGAAGTGAATAAAATCTAGCATTTTCTAAGAGAAGTGGTCCTTCATCCTATATTACAAGTCCTTCATGAGACAGTATTTTGAGTGTCCCTGTCAGAGTTAACATAGGGCCTGGATATAGGCAGGATGTAGTGGATGGAAAGACCTTGCTGGGGACCAAATACAGACTGGCTGCCTCTGATCCAACTGTGTATAAAATCCCTGAAGATAAGCACAGAAATACCAGCAGCTTTGAAAAGACAAAATATTCAACAATTTCAAGATGCAAAGATACTGTGTTTTTTGTTGTTGCTGTTGATATTTTTTTCTCATGGGATGAATCAGGAAACAGTTCCTCAGATAGGTTTTACATAATTAAAGAAATCTCTCTGCCTAAAGGAAACCAACCAAATCAGAGAGTGGAGTCTGGAGCAAATTTCCTGATTTTTGATTCAATGTAAGGATTACATTGGGATCTGATTCTAATTATACAAACCTTTTTTTTTGGCAGTTAATAGTATGGCCTCTGCAGTCAGACTGCCTGGGTTCACATTTGGATTCAGCCTTTACAAACTGTGTGACTGGGCACATTATTTAATCTCAGCAAAGTGGGGACAGAAATAGCATACACCTCATAAGTCTCTTTTTTTAGAACTGAATGAGACCATGCAAGCCAGATGCTTATCACAGTGGATGCCACCTTGATCATTCTTAGCTATTATTGTTAATAACATTAATATTGATCACAGTGTAATCCTCTGATTACATTAAGGAGAGGGTCTCAGGTTGAGACTAGTATGGATATAACACTTGTCAGTTGACCACTTGTTTCAAGGCCCTGAGTTTCTCCAGGCTCTAGAAATACACTTCCCTCCTCATGCCTTTCAGGCTTGCGGGAGGTAATGGAGTCCATTGTTGCTGATATCTGGAGCCCTCACCATGTTTTGTGGGTTTCTTTAACTCTCTTAACTACTTCAAAATCTCTCTTAGGTCAAGCCTTTCAAGCCCACCATCTGTTTTGTGCCAAGACCCTCACTGATACGTCTATTGTTACCTTTAAATAACTCTGAAATCCGATAGGGGACTGGTATACTTTCATTTTATTTTTAATTAAATTAGATTAAAATAAAAGTCTAATTTTACAGGGAATCCATAGACTATTCTAGTGCACAAACATGAAACCATTATAGGTTAAAATGTACCATCTGGTTAATCCCAATTTTATATTTTTTGGTACTATCACAGTCATCACCAAGAAGAAATGCTTTTTCCCCCAAGATGAATTGGTGAATACTGCCTAAGAAGGTCATCCAATTACAGAAAATGATTTAGCCAAAATTCAAAGAAGCTAACCAGACATTAGGATTCCTGCTTAGACCTAGACTGGACCAGGGTCAGTCATTTGTTTTTAATAGCTTGCCGGTGCTAATTTTTAGAAACCTAGTGACTTTATGTTAACTATCTGTTTGGGGGCTGGTGGTCACTGTCCTTTCACTCACAGACCACTGATTACCTTTTTCTAGAAAGGGTGTTGGTCTCTCAGGATGAGGAAGTGAGGAGATACCTCATCTGCTTTTCTGGTGGAGATTATTTTAGTTTGGTATTTTGAGCAGATCTTTGTTCAAGTCTGCATCTTGTTATTCCCAGGTCTTGTGACATCCTCTCCCATCTCTCTGATTGCTTCCTCCAGAGAGGCTAGGTCTAGGGCTAGGCTGCACCTGGCAACACTGTGAGCCCCTCTAGTGTGGGAAAGATGAAGACAAGATCTAACCAGACCTACAGACTCACAGTTCCCTGCATCCTCTGTGCAAACTCTGAGCCCAGGCTACTCTTTCTGGCTGCTGTTCCACCTGCCCAGTCCTGCCTGAATAAAAAAAGTATTTCTAAATGCACAGGAAACATTTATTAAGATATTCTGTAGCCTGGACCACAAAACAAATCTCAGTAAATTTAAGAGGCTTCAAGTCATACAAAGTACCTTTTCTAATCACAGTAGAAATGAATTAGAAATCAATAACAAAGATATCTGAAAAATTTCTAAATACTTGGAAACAAAATAACATCTTTCTAAATGACCCATGGGTCAAAGAATAAATAAAAAGGAAACTAGAAAGTGTTTTGAACTGAATGAAAATAAAGTCACAACATATAAAAAATTTTGAGTTGCTGCTAAAGCAGTACTTAGGAATTGATAAAAACAAAAGTCTATCTTAAGAAAGAAAAAAAGTCCCCAATCAATAATTTCAGTTTCTACTTTAAGAAACTAGAAGTAGATAATTAATTTAGTATAAATTTTCAAAGTAAACAGAAGAAAGGAAAGTCCAAAGACAAAGTATTCCAGAGAAACAGAGCCAAAGCTGGTGGTGTAATTCTGCGTCAGCATCCAAAGGTCTGAGAATCAGGGGAACCGATGGTGTTAGTCCCGGTTCGAATCTGAAGGCCTGAGAATCATGAGTGCTGTTGTCCAAGGGCAGGAGAAGATGGAAGTTTCAGCTCAACAAGAGAGAGACTTGTCCTTCTACTTTGTGCTCTCTTCAGGCCCTCAACAGATTGGTGATGTCCATGCACATTGGTGAAGGTGGTCTTCTTTAGTCTATCTACCAATTCAAATGCTAATCTTTTCCAGAAAAACCCTCACGATAGAATCAGTAGTTATATTATAAATAATTATATAAATAGCAACACTAGCTATCTGGGTGTATCTTAGCCCAGTGAAGTTGACACATAAAATTAACCATCACAAAGACCAAGTGGAGATCAATAAAACAGAAAAATGATAGAGACAATCAATGGAACTAGGGATTTTTTTTTGAGAAGATAAATAAAAATGATAAACCTTTAGCCAGAATGATAAGGGAAACAATGAGAGAAGACACAAATTGCCAAGATTGGGAATGAGAAAGATGATATTATACTACAGATACTGCAGATATTAAAAGAAAACAACATAGTATTATGAACAACTTTTTCCAACAGGTTCAACACCTTAGATGAAATGGGCAACTTCCTTGAAAGACTTGGATTGCCTAAGTTCACTCAAGTTGAAACAGAATAACTGAATAACTCTGTATCTGTTAACGAAATTGAATTTGTAATAAAGAACCTTCTACCAAAGAAAACCCCAGTCATAGAAGGCTTTACTGGTGAATTCTTCCAAACATTTAAGGAAAATAAATAATACCAATTGTACAAAATTGAAGAGGAGGAAATACTTTCATTATATGTTTCCAGAATTACTCTGATATTAAAATCAGATAAAGACATTATAAGCAATAGAAAACTACAGACCAATTTCCTCATTAAAATAGATACGAAAATTCTTAAAATTTTAGCAAGTTGAATGTGATGATATGTAAACATATAACACATCATGATCAAGTGGAGTTTATCCCAAGAATGCAAGGTGGAAATTACATTTTAAAATTAATTAGTGGGGAATTCCCTGGCAGTCCAGTGGTTAAGCCTCCATGCTTCCAATGCAGGGGACATGGGTTCCATCCCTGGCTGGGGAGCTAAGATCCCATATACTGTGTGGTGTGGCCAAAAAAAAAAAAAAAAAAAAAAAATTAATTAATGGAATTCACCATATTAATAGACTAAAAAAGGAAAATCATGTGATCACCTCAATAGATGCTGAAAAAGAATTAGATAAAATCCAAATTCCATTCCTGATAAAAACTCAAAGCTAACAGTAATAGAAAGAGACTTCTTCAACCTGATAAGGGGCACCCATGAAAAACCTACAGTTGAAATCATGCATAATGGTTAAAGACTAGATGATTTCACACTATGATCAAGAGCAAGACAAAGATGTCCACTTTTTCCACTTCTAGTTATATTATACTAGGGATTCTAGCCATTGCTGTCAGGTAGGAAAAAGAAACAAAGCAACCAGATTACAAAAGAAGTAGTAAAAATGTCTTCAGTCACAAACAACATAGTTATCAATGTAGAAAGTCCTAGGGAACTACTGAAAACTCTAGAACTAATAAATGAATTTAACAGGGTTTTGGGATATAAGATCATTGTACAAAGTCAATTCTATTTCTATATGATAGCAAGGAACACATGGAAATTGAACGTAAAAACAATATCACTGAGGGCAGACAGCAGAAGCAAGAAGAACTACAATCCTGCAACCTGTGGAACAAAAACCACATTCACAGAAAGATAGACAAGATGAAAAGGCAGAGGGCTATGTACCAGATGAAGGAACAAGATAAAACCCCAGAAAAACAACTAAATGAAGTGGAGATAGGCAACCTTCCAGAAAAAGAATTCAGAATAATGATAGTGAAGATGATCCAGGACCTCGGAAAGAAAATGGAGGCAAAGATCAAGAAGATGCAAGAAATGTTTAACAAAGACCTAGAAGAATTAAAGAACAAACAAACAGAGATGAACAATACAATAATTGAAATGAAAAATACACTAGAAGGAATCAATAGCAGAATAACTGAAGCAGAAGAACAAATAAGTGACCTGGAAGACAGAATGGTAGAATTCACTGCAGCAGAACAGAATAAAGAAAAAAGAATGAAAAGAAATGAAGACAGCCTAAGAGACTTCTGGGACAACATTAAATGCACCAACATTCACATTATAGGGGTCCCAGAAAGAGAAGAGAGAGAGAAAGGACCCCAGAAAATATTTGAAGAGATTATAGTTGAAAACTTCCCTAACATGGGAAAGGAAATAGCCACCCAAGTCCAGGAAGCGCAGAGAGTCCCAGGGAGGATAAACCCAAGGAGAAACATACTAATCAAATGGCAAAAATTAAAGACAAAGAAAACTTATTGAAAGCAACAAGGGAAAAATAACAAATAACATACAAGGGAACTCCCATAAGGTTAACAGCTGATTTCTCAGCAGAAACTCTGCAAGCCAGAAGAGAGCGGCATGACATATTTAAAGCAGTGAAAGGGAAGAACCTACAACCAAGATTACTCTACCCGGCAAGGATCTCATTCAGATTTGATGGAGAAATCAAAAGCTTTACAGACAAGCAAAACCAAAGACAATTCAGCACCACCAAACCAGCTCTACAACAAATGCTAAAGGGAGTTCTCTAAACTAAAGTGGGAAACACAAGCTAAAGTGGGAAACACAAGAGAAGAAAAGAACGAACAAAAGCACTCCTAAAATAATTAAGAAAATGGTAATAGGAACATGCATATCGATAATTACCTTAAACGTGAATGGATTAAATGCTCCAACCAAAAGACACAGGCTTGCTGAATAGATACAAAAACAAGACCCATATATATGCTGTCTACAAGAGACCCACTTCAGACCTAGGGACACATACAGACTGAAAGTGAGGGAATGGAAAAAGATATTCCATGGAAATGGAAATCAAAAGAAAGCTGGAATAGCAATATTCATATCAGATAAAATAGACTTTTTATATAATAAATAAAGAATGTTTTTTTTTAAATAATGTTATTTAAATGTTCTTTTTAAATAAAGAATGTTACAAGAGACAAGGAATGACACTACATAATGATCAAGGGACCAATCCAAGAAGAAGGTATAACAATTATAAATATATATGCACCTAACATAGGAGCACCTCAATACATAAGGCAAACGCTAACAGCTATAAAAGAGGAAATCAACAGTAACACAATAATAGTGGGGGACTTTAACACCTCAGTTACACCAATGGACCAATCATCCAAACAGAAAATTAATAAAGAAATGCAAGCTTTAAATGACACAATAGACCAGATAAATTTAATTGATGTTTATAGGACATTCCATCCAAAAACGGCAGATTACACTTTCTTCTCAAGTGCACACGGAACATTCTCCAGGATAGATCACATCCTATGTCACAAATCAAGCCTCAGTAAATTTAAGAGAATTGAAATCATATCAAGCATCTTTTCTGACCACAATGCTATGAGATTAGAAATCAACCACAGGGAAGAAAACGTAAAATACACAGACACCTGGAGGCTAAACAATATGTTACTAAATAACCAAGAGGTCACTGAAGAAATCAAAGATGAAATAAAAAAATACCTAGAGACAAATGACAATGAAAACACGGTGATCCAAAACCTATGGGATGCAGTAAAAGCAGTTCTAACAGGGAAGTTTATAGCAATACAACCCTACCTCAAGAAACAACAAATGTCTCAAGTTAACATTCTAACCTTACACCTAAAAGAACTGGAAAAAAAGAGCAAACAAAACCCAAAGTTAGTAGAGGGAAATAAATCATAAAGATCACAGCAGAAATAAATGAAATAGAAACAAAGAAAACAATAGCAAAGATGAATAAAACTAAAACCTGGTTCTTTGAGAAGATAAACAAAATTTATAAACCATTAGCCAGACTCATCAAGAAAAAGAGAGAGAGGACTCAAATCAATCAAATTAGAAATGAAAAAGGAGAAGTTACAGTGGACACCGCAGAAATACAAAGCATCATGAGAGATTACTACAAGCAACTCTATGACAATAAAATGGGCAACCTGGAAGAAATGGACACATTCTTAGAAAGGTATAACCTTCCAAGACTGAACCAGGAAGAAATAGAGAATATGAAGAGACCAATCACAGGTAATGAAATTGAAACTGTGATTAAAAATCTTCCAAGAAACAAGAGTCCAGGACCAGATGCCTTCACAGGTGAATTCTATCAAACATTTAGAGAAGAGCTAACACCCATCCTTCTCAAACTCTTCCAAAAAATTGTAGAGGAAGGAACCTTCCCAAACTCATTCTATGAGGCCACCATCAGCCTGATACCAAAACCAGACAAAGATACTACAAAAAAAGAAAACTACAGACCAATATCACTGATGAATATAGATGCAAAAATCCTCAGCAAAATACTAGCAAACAGAATCCAGCAGCACATTACAAGTATCATACACCATGATCAAGTGGGATTTATCACAGGGATGCAAGGTTTCTTCAATATACACAAATCAATCAATGTGATACACCATATTAACAAATTGGAAAATGAAAACCATATGATCATCTCAATAGATGCAGAAACAGCTTTTGACAAAATTCAACACCTATTTATGATGAAAACCCTCCAGAAAGTGGGCATAGAGGGAACCTACCTCAACATAATAAAGGCCATATACGACAAACCCACAGCAAACATCATTCTCAATGGTGAAAAACTGAAAGCATTTCCTCTAAGATCAGGAACAAGACATGGATGTCTATTCTCAGCACTATAATTCAACATAGTTTTGGAAGTCCTAGCCATGGCAATCAGAGAAGCAAAGGAAATGAAAAGAATACAAATTGGAAAAAAAGATGTAAAACTGTCCCTGTTTGCAGATGACATGATACTATACATAGAGAATCCTAAAAATGCCACCAGAAAACTACTAGAGCTAATCAATGAATTTGGTAAAGTTGCAGAATACAAAATTAATGCACAGAAATCTCTTGCATTCCTATACATTAATGATGAAAAATCTGAAAGAGAAATTAAGGAAACAATGCTATTTACCATTGCAACAAAAAGGATAAAATACCTAGGAATAAACCTACCTAAGGAGACAAAAGACCTGTTTACAGAAAACTATAAGACACTGATGAAAGAAATCAAAGATGATACAAACAGATGGAGAGATATACTATGTTCTTGGATTGGAAGAATCAATACTGTGAAAATGACTATACTACCCAAAGCAATCTACTGATTCAATGCACTCCCTATCAAATTACCAATGCATTTTTTACAGAACTAGAAAAAAAATCTTAAAATTTGTATGGAGACAAAAAAGACCCCGAATAGCCAAGGAAGTCTTGAGGGAAAAGAATGGAGCTGGAGGAATCAGACTCCCTGACTTCAGAGTATACTACAAAGCTACAGTAATCAAGACAATATGGTACTGGTACAAAAACAGAAATATAGATCAATGGAACAGGATAGAAAACCCAGAGATAAACCCACACACTTATGGTCAACTAATCAATGACAAACGAGCCAAGGCTATACAATAGAGAAAAGACAGTCTCTTCAATAAGTAGTGCTGGGAGAACTGGACAGCTACATGTAAAAGAATGAAATTAGAACACTCCCTAACACCATACAGAAATATAAACTCAAAATGGATTAGAGACCTAAATATAAGACCGGACAGTATAAAACTCTTAGAGGAAAACATAGGAAGAACACTCTTTGACATAAATCACAGCAAGATCTTTTTTTGATCCACCTCCTAGAGTAATGGAAATAAACACAAAAATAAACAAATGAGACCTAATGAAACTTAAAAGTTTTTGCACAGCAAAGGAAACTACAGACAAGATGAAAAGACAACACTCAGAATGGGAGAAAATATTTGCAAATGAATCAGCAGCCAAAGGATTAATCTTCAAAATATTTAAACAGGTCATGCAGCTCAATATTAAAAAACCAAACAACCCAATCCAAAAATGGGCAGAAGACTTAAATAGACATTTCTCCAAAGAAGACATACAGATGGCCAAGAAGCACATGAAAAGCTGCTCAACATCACTAATTATTAGAGAAATGCAAATCAAAACTATGAGGTATCACCTCACACCCATTAGAATGGGCATCATCAGAAAATCTACAAACAACAAATGCTGGCGAGGGTGTGGAGAAAAGGGAACCCTCTTGCACTATTGGTGGGAATGTAAATTGATACAGCCACTATGGACAACAGTATGGAGGTTCCTTAAAAATCTAAAAATCTAATTACCATATGACCAGCAATCTCACTACTGGGCATATACCCGGAGGAAACCATAATTCAAAAAGACACATGCACCCTGATTTTCATCACAACACTGTTTACAATTGCCAAGACATGGAAGCAACCTAAATGCCCATCGGCATGCCCATTGGCAGATGAACGGATAAAGAAGATGTGGCACATGTATACAATGGAATATTATTCAGCCTTAAAAAGGAATGAAATTGGGTCATTTGTAGAGACACAGATGGATCTAGAGACTGTCATACGGATTGAAGTAAGTCAGAAAGAGAAAAACAAATATCATATATTAACGCATATATGTGGAACCTAGAAAAATGGTACAGATGAACCGGTTTGCAGGGCAGAAATTGAGACACAGATGCAGAGAACAAATGTATGGACACCAAGGGGGGAAAGCTGGGGTGCGTGTTGGTGGTGGTGTGATGAATTGGGCGACTGGGATTGACATGTATACACTGATGTGTATAAAATGGATGACTAATAAGAACCTGCTGTATAAAAACATAAATAAAATTAAATTTAAAAAATCACTTAAAACAGCATACTATATATGACATATTTAGGGATAAATCTGACAAAATCTCTATACTAAAACTATATATCATTGCTGAGAATTTTTGAAAACCATAAATATGTTGTAAGATAGAATGTATTTATTAATCAGAAGATTCAATATTAAGATATTTATTGTCTCCAAATTTATGAGTAAATTCAACACAACTCCATTCAAAATCCCAGTAGGCAAATTGTAGAAACTTGACAAGTAGATTCTAAAATCCATATGGAAATATAGAGGCCCTAGGTAGACTAGCCATAATAATATTGAAAAATAATAAAATTGGAGGACTTACCCTACCTCACTGGAAGTCTTATTATAAAGCTACATTAATCAAGGAAGTGTGGTATTGGTGTGAAGATAGACATATAAATCAATGGAGAAGAACAGAGAGTTCAGAAATCAACCCATCATGGTTAATTGATTTTCTCTAAATTGAAAAGATAATTTAGTGGAAAAAAAGATAGTCTTTTTCAGCAAATGTTGCTGGAAAAAGTGGATATCTATATGCAAAATAATGGACTTAGATATATACCTTGCTCTATAAACCAAAATTAACTTAAAATAGATCCTAGACCTAAATATAAAACCTAAAACTATAAAACTTATAGAAGAAAAATAGGAAAAAAATCATAGTGACTGGGAGTTAGGCAAATATTCCTTAAAAGCAACAGGAAGACATGATCCATAAAAGAAAAAAAAAATTAAATTAGACTTCATCAAAATTAAAAACTTCTTTTCATCACAAAATACGGTTAAGAGAATGAAAAGATCGCAGATTGGGAGAAAATATTTGCAAGATGAATATTTGAAACAGACATATCTAGAATATACAAAGAACTCTAAAAACTCTAATAATAATAATAACAATATAATACTAATAAAACTCATTACAAAGAGTGGGCAAAAAAGATTTAAACAGAAATCTGAGTTTTGAACAGAAATACCTTGAGTTTTTCACCAGGGAATATATATAGATGTCAAACAAAAATATGAGAAGATGCTCAACATCATTAGTGATTAGGGAAATGCAAATTAAAACTCCATTGAGATATCATTACACACATATTAAAATGTCTAAAATTAAAGCCTGACCATGTCAAATGTTGGTGAGAATGTGGAGCAACTCTTATACTCTGCTGGTAGAAATGTAAACTGGTACAATCATTTAAGATAAGTTTGGCATTTTCTTAAAAATTTAAACATACCATTACCATATCACCCATCCATTCCATTCTTAGGTATTTACCCAAAAGAAATGGAAGCAATGTCCAAGCAAAGACTTGTACACAAGCTCATGCCAGCTTTATTTGAAGTAGTCCCAAACTGGAACAACCCAAATATCCATCAAACTGTGTATGGATAAAGAAATTTTGGAAAACTGCTTAGTAACAGAAAGGAATGAATATGCAACATTGGATGGAATTGCAAAGGTCTTATGCTGAGAAGCCAGTAAAAAATAGTGAATATTATCTTATAACATTAATATAAATTTCTAGAAAATACAAACTTCTCTATAGTGACAGAGAGCAGATCAGTGAACTGCCTGTGGAAGGGAGAGTGGGGAAGGGGTGAGAAGAAGAGATTACAAAGGGCATGAGGAAACTTTTGGGAGTGATGGATGTGTTTATTATCTTGATTTTGGTTATGGTTCTATGAGTGTATATTTATGTCAACTTAAGAAATTGTACATTTTAAACATGGGCAGTTTGTTGTGCGTCAGTCATATCAATAAAACTGTTAAAAACTCCTACCACGTGTTTAAGAACTCAGACTCTGTAGATAGCTAGGCCTCAGTATGAATATCTCTATTCTATGGTCCACGTGCTTTTCATTAAGTTATTAAGTCTCTTTCATCTCCAGTTCCTACACGTGCAATATAACCTCATAGTGTTGATGTCAGAAAGAAGTGATGTAATTAAAACAACAACAACAAAAATCACTAAGCAAAAACACCCAAAATTACCTTGTCTAAATAATAATACTATTATTGATTTCATATGAGTTATTACTACTGATAGTTTGCTATTAATATAGAGGGAACAAAAAGAACAGAAACAGTTGTATGGGTTATTTAGATGTCCATCATAAATCTATAATGATGACAATAAACTTGTCTTAAAATCTTTGGACTTTGTTTAAGTATTACAAAAATTCTTGGTTTTTTTTTTGGTGGTATGCGGGCCTCTCACTGTTGTGGCCTCTCCCGTTGTGGAGCACAGGCTCCGGACACGCAGGCTCAGCGGCCATGGCTCACGGGCCCAGCCGCTCTGCGGCATGTGGGATCTTCCCAGACCGGGGCATGAACCCATGTCCCCTGCATCGGCAGGTGGACTCTCAACCACTGCACCACCACGGAAGCCCTCTTGTTTGTTTTTTATGAGTTGACCCACATCTAATACCAATAACCAAAGTTTCTATTATATAATCTCTTATAGGTAATATAATGATGTGCTGGCTTATTTTCACTTCAGTCCATTCTATACGCAGCTGTTGAAGTTTTCAAAAAAAAAAAAAATTCTTCTACTCCCTTGCTCAGTTACCATTGGATTGCCATTTCTTACAGAATTAAATCCAGTCTCCTCAGACTGGCATTGAAAGTACTCCAAAACTCGACCATTTTTTGCTTTCCCTAGATATTTTAGTGTAGAGGTTAAGAATTGAACGTTGGGATAAGACCACCTGGCTCTATTCTCCCTATGCCTCAGTTTCATTCCTTGAAAATAGGAATAATAATAATGTCTACTTTACAGGGCTATTGTGAGGATTAAATGAATTTATGCAAGTCAAGCTCTTAGAATAGTGACTGGTTTATAATAAGAGTTCGAGAAGTTTTTGGGTTTTTTTGCCTTTTATTTTACCTACCTCTGCCTCTATGCCTCCCCATGTATTATTTATTTCCATAACATTACTCGTTATTCACTGTGGGCTGAATTGTGTTCCCCTTCCTGGAATTCATATGTTGAAATCCTAACCCCCAGTACCTCAGAATGTGACTGTATTTTGGAGATAAGGCCTTTAAAGAGGTGACTGAGTTAAAATGAGGTCTTAATCCGATATGACTGGTGTTTTTATAAGAAGAGGAAGTTTGAATACATAAGGAGACCCCAGGGATGCTGTGCACAGAGGAAAGACCATGTGAGGACACAGTGAGAAAGTGGCCATCTGCAAGCCAAGGAGAGAGGTCTTGGAAGAAACTAAACCTGCTGACACCTTGATCTTGGACTTCCAGCCTCCAGAACTGTGAGAAATAAATTTCTGTTTCTTAAGCCACCCAGTATGTGGTATTTCAATAAGATACCCCTTTGCAAACAAATACATTCTTCCCAAATATACTCTGCATTCTTCTGTTTCCACATCTTTACTTTCTGTTTCCACATCTAGCTGTCCTATCTCCTCAAGTACTCTTTCCTCAAAAGCTGCCTTTTTGTAAAGCTTCATCTAAACCATACCTCCTCTAAAATGACTTTTCGTACTGTCAGAATTAATTTCCCTTCTCTATACTTTCATAAGCATACTGTTTGGTCCTCTAGTAAAGAATATTCACTTTTGACTCATCTTACCATAAATTTGTGAGCTCCCGGAGGGTAGGATCTGATGCATTAAAAAAAAAAAATTAGCCAGTCAGTGTTTTGTACATAGGAGCATCTCAATAAATATTCGTTGAAGTGAATTGTTGATCCATATGCTGTGATGGCTAATAATTGGGAGTCTCAATAATGTTTTCTCTTCACTCTGACTTCAACAGCAAATTGATTTTTTCCCAAACTGTCAACATTGATAGGTGTATGGGCTAAAGTAAATCAGGAACAGGGCTTATCTCATAGGAAGAAGTACACTTATCTGTTTACCTGAGGCTTCTGGAATCATGGGATTTTGCTCAGGTACTTGCTAAAAGTTTTCCATACATTCACTAACTCAATACTCACAAGATCCAAATGAGTTAGGCAATATTAGTGACAATATTACAGGTGATAAAACGTAAACATAGAGAAAATCAATAAATTATGCAGAATTGTACAACTAAGATGCCATAGAGGCAGAAAAAGAGCTGAGAACTTTCCAATTCCAGATCCATGCCAGAAAGATTGGACCTCTATGATTTTGTGTTCAAGGATTGAATCATTGTTCCACTTCTGATTTGTATTGGCATTTTCTATGACTTTTCTGTAGCTGTGATGCTCACATTTGTCCCTTGGGAGCACAGAGATTCCTCAGTTTCCCTTCTTATAATGGAGCAAAGAAAAAGATGTTACATTAAGGATGACTAGTGAGATAGAAGCAACATTTTCAAGTCCAAGGATCTCTAGGTGCCAGTGGAACATTTGGTAGAAGCATACAGAAGAAAATCCTATCAAAGCTATATTCTTCATGGGATATTGCTTACCCGGTACTGTCCATTCTTGATACCTGATTCATGGTGTGGAGTGATCTTCTCCATTCAGATATTTATGTGTCACAATGTCTTGAAGGAATTCTTTTATTAGCTAGTTAAAAAATTAAAGTTGTTATTTATGGTAAAAAATAATACCGTAAATATAATACTATGAAGTGAAAAGTATAAGTCTCTCTCCCAGTCCCCCTAATTCTTCTAGAGAGATTATATACACTTATGAACATTTTTTCTTTTTAATGACCATATACACTTCTGTTGTGTAACCAGGCAGAGAACACCCATATATATTTATCTTTGTACTTGTGGGAGTATGCTTATAGGGTAAATTTCCTGGAGTGGAATGCTGGGTAGAATGGGTTCTTTATCTTGTGGCTTTATAAAAAATGGCAAACCAGCCTGTTGAGAATGACTAAATGAACACCATACAATGAAAACTACAAGTAATTTAATATATTTATACACAACAGTTTACAAAGAATATGTAGAGAGTGGTACCCAGTAATACTCTCCAATCATTCTTACCACAGAACTGATGATAGCTGTTAGCCAGGCCACACTGGATTACTCAAGGCTTTGGCATATTATGTCAGAGAATGTGGGTGTCTGTGGGTCCCAAATATCCATTCACTTCCCTGTTGTTTTAAGAAGTCTGCTTCTGGCATTAAGAAATTTGATATTAAACTCTGAGCCTTTCCTTATGCACTACTCAAAATGTGATCTTTAGATACTAAATTGTTACAAATTAATTTTTCTGGGAAGTTTTACTTCTCTCAAACATGATTTGAACAGTTCACTACTTGCTTTATGCATCAACCCCAGGAAAAGATACATGATGCTCGATTTCTCTATCATCTCTCATCTATTCCTTGTGCTTCTGGATTTGTTTGGTAGTTTGTTCTCTCTGCCATTATCAGTGTCTTGCTGAGAGCAGGGGTGTTGGGAAGGGCATTCAATATTGCTTTTTGCAGAGTCATTTTCTCTTTCAACATTAAGTTGAAAAACAAAACCCCATTGTGCCACCATGACACTTCCTGTGCAATGCCAATAAAACATCCCTTCTGGGGTTTCCCTGGTGGTGCAGTGGTTGAGAGTCCACCTGCCAATGCAGGGGGCACGGGTTCGTGCCCCGGTCTGGGAGGATCCCACATGCCGCGGAGCGGCTGGGCCCGTGAGCCATGGCCGCTGAGCCTGTGCGTCCGGAGCCTGCGTGTCCGGAGCCTGTGCTCTGCAACGGGAGAGGCCACAAGAGTGAGAGGCCCACGTACCGCAAAAAAAACAAAAACAAAAACAAACAAACAAACAAAAAAACATCCCTTCCTTTCATCTCATCTCTTGGTAACTTATGGGCATTGCTGTTTGATATTTTATGTTCAGTGTCATGAGGACTGAAGCATATGCAGCCTATTATTACTCAGGTGAATCAATTGCAAGGACTTTATGGAAGTTTGGATCTTTATGGGATACATAGTTGGAACAGAAATCTTTCATTATTAAGGAACAAAGGAAAAGACACTGGCAGTGGCTACTGTTGTCTCCAGTACTTGGTCTCTGTTTCTAATAGAATACATATAATAATAGATGTGCACCTGAGCATATGGCTACCTAGCTAAAATAATCCCAGCATCCTTTGTAGCTAGTTTTGGCCATGTAACTAAGTTCTGACTAATAGAGAATGAGTAGAAGTGATGGGTACAATTTCCATATTATGCCATAAAAGGAAAGAAGTAAAACCTGCCCAAAGGAGTGGTTCTGTCTCCTGCTGGCTGGAATGTGAACTTCATGTCATCTGGAGCAGTAATCTTGGATTAGGAGGTATTGATGATGGTAGCATGGAAGATGAAAGGAGCTGGGTCCCTGATGACTGTGGAAGTATATCAGGCCTGGGTCTTTTCAATCCTTTTGTTATAACAGAGGTACATACATACACAGCACAAGTAAACAGATATATACACACACATATAGGAATACACTCACACACACAATTGTAGCTAATAAACTATCCAAACCAGAACAACCAACTTTGTCAAGTGGAGGTGTCTTAGATTAAAAATATGTCAACATACAGTGGAAACTAACACAACACTGTAAAGCAATTATGCTCCAATAAAGATGTAAAAAAAATCATGTCAACATATTTCAACTTATATTTCTTCCTGTTTTTATAATCAACATTGTCTTTTGGCAACCTCAATAAAATGTTGCATTAGTTAAATGTGGAATGATGAATAAGGACAGTTAACAAGGCATAACTCAATCAGATTTTCTGATGAGGTCATAAGCTGTGGTAACAGTCTTTTGCAGAGTAAATTCTCAAGTGCTTGACGTAACTTGAACTTTGTAAATGTTTTCAAGTTAAGTATAATTTTTTAGGTTGGATGTAAAAAGAGTATTTGAAGTCAGAGACTAAATGGAAATAATACAATAAGAACAATAGCTCTACACTTATTTCTCTCTACTTGAGAACATGTTCCCAAGATCTTTCATCATAAATTTAACCAAATTGTACATTATATCAATTTTTTTCATAAAATATAATGAACCAATCATTTGTACCAGCTCCTGAAAAAATCTTAAAAATGACAGGATTGATTGTTTACAGGTTAATCTTTTATTCTCAGGGAGATTGCAGAAAGGATGGGTGGGGAGGGGCGAGCTGTTGGAGATGGGACTAATGAGCATGTAGAAGAGGAAAAGCAAGTGGTCCTGAATATTCATCAATTCATTTTCAAATATTTATTTAGTGCCTATTATATTTCATGTATTATTCTGGGTTCTGAGGGTTCAAAGCCTAATAATATTTCATTCTATCCTAAAGATGCTTATAATATAGTTGGAGAGGCAAACAAGTAAACTGACTATAAAACAAAATAAAGTTATTGGTTCTTCATTTCATTAATTTCCAGAGGTAATTCATTCACAGTGTTGCATATTCCTGGACACAGGAATTGTTTCAGGGATGTGCAATTAACTACAGCCATTTAGAGATTTTCCTGAGATTTAATATGTAGAAGCTGAGAAAAAGGATCTCTTTTCATTTGGATTATTAGTTTCTATCACTTGTAACCACAAGTTTCCTGTTGCAACCTCTGTATGAATTTCTTGGGAGACTTTAGATATTTGATAATTTAAAAAAATGAATGAATAAGTGGATGATTGATTTTTTTTTGTATCATCTATTACCTATATGATGTCTGCTATCACATTTGCCCTTTGTTTTCACCATTCCACAACCCCATCTTCCCCCTGCCCCCGCCATACCCACTACCCTCTAAGCAAGATTCAATATTTCTTTGCATTCCTCGAGATGAAAATGGACTCCACAGGCATTGGTGAGCAAATAGGAGAGAGAGGAGAAAGTACAGTATATAACACGTAGCTTTGTGCTGCAGAGCCCCTTTAGTCATCTCCTTCTAAGTCTCTGCTTGGCTCTCGGATGCTGGTCTTCCCTTTATATCTTCTCTTTCCCCTATAGTCTCTACATCTCCCAATTCTGGTTCCTGAGTCCTGGATCTTTCTTACTCAGAATAATTTAGCTCTGCCCCAGCTCTTCCAAACCTACATTTCTTCACTTATCACTCCATTCAACAGACAAAATATACCTCAGATACTAAAATTTACCTTCCTTAGAATATAGCAGAGAGAATATAAATCACCAAAATTTTGAGTCACTTGTAAAAACTGACCAAAAATATGTCTGAATATGAGATGATTTAAATTAAGGATGTAAAATCTTGGATAAATGTGGGCTAGAGCAGAGTGTTTAGGTATAGAAAGATAGAATCTAATTTGGAAGTTTATCTTCCCTGGATATAATCAAGTTGGTGTTTTCATAAAGACTCAGTGTGAATGTCTATTTTTACCAGAAGATATTTGACCTGATGAAAACTTTACTGATGAACATTTAACTTCAGAGGTGGGTAGGTAGGTGACAGGCAAAGAAGTTGCTGTATCATGTATTCAGCTTCTTGGATAGAGTTTCCAAATGAGAAAATGGGCATTCACTACTATTTCACTGTCTCCATACTTCCCCCTTTTCTTCTGTCCCTTTTTTTTTTAATAATTCTAACTTTTTCAGGATCTAAGTTTCAGGAGGGAGTTCTTTATGGAAAATTGGAAATGCTGAGATGTACTGGGTCTTTGGTTGGGTACACTGATCATTGCTTTTTAAAGTCAGAATTTCTTGTTCACCTGAAATGATGGCTTGGCATGCTCATGGGTATATTTCAAATACTGACACAAAGGGAGGATGTAAATGTTTATAAATTTAGAATTGTTGAGCAAGAATCCACAGTTCAGTTTTCCTGGAACTGGGCAACACATCATTCTGATTCTTTCTCATATGCAAAGGCACTTTGTCCCATTTTTATTTTGTATTGCTAGTGGTTTAAGTGTATTCTTGTAAGGTCTTTAAAGCTATCTGGCAGTTAGGCAGAGTATAAATAACCTTTGTTTTTATTATCATTGTATGTAGCATTCACTCTGTTTCACTGCCATTAATAAACCATTCAAGCAATGTTGTTGCAATGTATAATATTAGCAGAAGACTCCCTGGGGAGACATATAGTGGGTGTTTAATATTCTGTTTGTTCCTCAGTCCATCTCCCTGCAGGCAGAGATGTTAGAGCATGTTCAAAGTTCAGTTGAAAAGAAAAGATCTATGAGATTAAAAAACAATACTAAACATGTTACTGTAATTCATAGAATTGCTTTTGCTATAGCATTTTTGCTAAATTAGAAGATCATAAATTAACAAAGTTAATATGCTCTTGAAATTTTTATTCCTACTGATATTTTCAATTAAACATACAAGATAATTCCCACAGACCTATATATCAGAAGGTCAAACTAGTATAAACTTAGAAGCTGAGTGAGTTTTCCACTCAAATACTCAATTATGAACTAGTTTTTGAGCAGAGTTAGCCTGTACTTCGTTTTTTTTCTCACAATACCTCATTGATGTCTTCATAGAGCTCAGATTCAGTCTTGAAATTTAAATCCACTAAGAGTATATAGTAAAGTCTGGAACCATTAGCATGTTAAGAAGATGTGAAGTAGTGCATACAAATGAATTTTATGCAACGAAGTGCTGTTGTGAAATGTGGCCCTGAAGATTTTCAGAAAAATGTTGGATTCTCAAGGATCTGCTTAGATTTGAAAACTAACCACAACAACATGTTGCTGTTGATTGTTAGGTCCACGGAGCTTTAAAATAATTTTATCTTCATTGCATTGGATTCCAAAGAATTGGAATCACTAATCACTGTGTGACATGAGACAACTCACTGGCCTTTGGGTCGCTAAGTCTTCAAATCTTAAATTGAGGTCTTGTTTTTAGGACTAAGATTCTTTTCCCAGGTCACATATTTGGCTTATATTGGCTCTTAATTCTTCATCCCACTTTAGATGAACTCAGTGTTTCCCACATTACATTCTCTGGAGCCCTCCTTATCCCCGAGATGCTAACATGGTAAAGGAATACTGGTGAGATACTATCTTTTGTAAATTCACCAGCACTCTTATCTCTCAAAGGACTAAGATATTTTGAGGTTTCAAATGAATGCCTTTTCTTACATGATACTGAAGGATGTAGAAGAAAATAAAAAATCATAGAACCATAGAGCTCATTGAGTCCAATGCCTTACTCTTATTAATGGGAAAAATGAGGCCCAGAGAGAATTAGTCAAGGCCCTAGAGCAAGCAAGGCTAGAAACCAGGTCTCTGGCTGCCAGTCTACTGACTTTTTCTCTACTCCAGGGTGTTTTGTCAACAAGGAACCTGTGTATTTCCAAGAGTGATTAGCAGCCTCACACATAAAATTCAGTTAACTAACTCAAAGTTTTACTTTCCATTAAAGGTTCTTGGTATGCTATAGCTATACAATCTTGAGCGATATTTACAACTGCTTCTTGGGCAAGTAAGGTAGTTAGCAGTGATAGCATTTGAGGCTAATCTTGGCAGGATTCACTCAAGAATCTGTGGTCAGCTAGCTAGAGGCCACCCTAAAACCAAAATATTTTGTCATGATAAGTCAAAAAAATGCTCACTGTGCTTTCTGACATTCACTCCTCCCTCATTATGCCAGATGCTGTTTCTGACCTCTGCTGCGTCAGGCTCAGGATTGGAAAGGTGTGAGGGGGCGGGGACAAGGATGAAGAGCACATATGTCTGGTCCTCTGGTCATCTGGCACTGGGAGTTCTTTACATAGCAGGTGCACACTTACTGGCTCTTGTTCTCATGGGGACCTCTTGGTGCATTCATCAGAATTCTGCACAGGGGACCTCTGACTATAGGTTCCTACCACTTTGTTGAGGTCACATCACACTGTGGGGTAGTCCTCTTTGGTGAGAAGTTCAGCCTTCTCCTTGCAGGGTCATTTGTTTTTCCTCTTAGTTGCAGTCTAATCTAGCCATAGTCTTTCAATTTTAGATCTATTCTCTTAAGAGTCAGGCACCAGTCTCTGTGTCCACCAAATTCCTGCAGTCATCTACCAAGTTTTGGTTGCATCTCTCACTGGGGAGAAAGTGCCCCATTCTTCTCCCCAGTGAGGTCGGGAGGGGCACACTGCAGCTCAGGAACAATGTTCTCTAGCACTGACATCCTCCCTCCCCAATATCCTCAACACATATGTGAATTCTGTCTTCTCTCGTGTAGCTTGCAAGTGGGAACCATGCACTACATTTGCATGCTTTCCCAGTTTCTCAGCACAGCCAACATATATAGTTTAACCCCTCATTTTATGATGTGGGGCACCTAGGGCACTCACTGGATTATTTTCAGCCCTTGGTTCTTGCTGAAAAAAGTACATAAGAAGCGTAACTTCAGTTTCTTCATCTGAAAGATTTTGAAGTTGGACGTCTTCATCTTTGGATGTTGCTTTGGACTGAATTGTGTCTCCTCTCTTCTCCTCAACACCTCCAGATTCATATATTGAGGTCTTAACTCCCAATGTGACTGTATTTGGAGATAGGGATTTTATAAGGTAATTAAGATTAAATGTAGTGATAAGGATGGGACCATAATCCTATAGAACTCTAGGCCTTAAAAGAAGAGGAAGAGGGAGAGGAAGAGGGAGAAGGAGAGGGAGGGGTAGGAGGAAAGAGAGAGGCGGGCAGAGAGAGAGAGAGAGAGAGAGAGAGAGAGAAAGAGATAGAGAAAGTGTCTCTCTCTTTTTCTCTCTACGTGCAAGCAATGAAAAATGACCATGTAAGGACACAGTAAGAAGGTACCTTTCTATGAGCCAGGAAAAGAGCTCTCACCAGAAACCATGCCGAACCATGATCTTGGACTTTCCAGCCTCTAGAACTGTGAGAAAATAAATTTCTGTTGTTTAAGCCATACAGTCTGTCATATTTTGTTATGGCAACCCAAGCAGACTAATGTATATGTCTTCACCTCTAAAACTCTGAAAAAACCTCTCAAACATCTCATGGCCTATGAAAGTTCCCATATCTTTAGGAAAGAGTTCACCTCACTCGTCCAATGGCATTTAGACTCAGGGAAGCCTCTCCTTGACTGCTGAGGCTGTTGGTCTGCCTTTACCCATCATTTCCAAACTGAAATCTAGCCATGGCACCCACACTGTTAATGTTATCTCAACAACAAATAAGCCCCACCCTCCCACCCCCAACTACTCATTTTCTCAGATTTCTAGAACTTGGCTATCTCATGTACTGATTTCCTCATCCATGACATCAATAGTATAGCAATTTCCTGTAAACTATATTTTGATCATACTGAAATATATTAACTGCGGTGAGTGATGAAATTGCCAGCGCTGTTATTGTCTGAGCCACCCTTTGGGAACAGTGACAACAGTGAGAGATTGCATTCATGGCTTGAAATTCGTGATCTCCTCTGAAGCCAGAAAAATGGCATTTATTTGGAAGGAGGAAGTGGAGGACAAAGAACAGTTATTTTAAAATCATCTTATCTACACATTAAGCTATTTGTCTCTTAGTATCGGAATCATGCTTGCATCCACAGCAACAGTTTGGGAATGAGGAAAATGGAAAGCTAAATTGGGGGGGTTCAAAAGATGTCTCTCTCTTCTCTCAACTCCTAGAGCACCTTTTGTTGATACCAACCTTTGACATTTAAATTGTAAGCTCTTTGGATATAGGGAATGTGTTTTATTATCCATGCATCTCTGCAAGCTCCTAACAGAATCCTTAGCAGGAAAATAATCCAGATAAAAATCTGAGCATAGAGCCTATCTCATAATAAGCACTCACTAAATATTAGCTGTCATTACTATTAATTCAAAGAAGGTGCTCATTAGTTGCTGATGCATTGATATCTCTTTTGCAACTACTCTCTGTGTCATCCATTAGGTGAAAAGTTATGTGAACCTGTAAAATCTTATTCTATTTTATGTTAGGGTTAGGAATTGAATAACCATGGGGAAATATAAATGTTTTTTGACCTATACCTTCAATTAAAATTCAGTAATTTTGAGCATGTTTTGTACGTATATGTTTGTGTACACCGAAATTTAATCACATAGAAGGACAAGTAGAGGTTGCTTTGTTTGAAATTACTCTCTTAAATGATTACAAGTAATGCTTGAGTCCTGGTTAAAAAAACTGCCAAGTCTTCTTGCATCAAAGTCCCAATTTGCATATCACTTTACATATTGAGTCCCAAAGGCTTCCATTCAAAGAATGGAAAATAAAATTAAATGAATCAATTAGTGTATCTTATTGCAATTGTATTCAAACCCAATATTAAGGGCATTACATACAAATTACATAACAGATTTAGAAAGCAATTCAATTTAATCACATCTTAGATTGAGAGGAACAGGAACCCAGTCAAGAGCATGAGAGAAATGCCAGTCAGCTGTTGTACTGGGGAGCTTGGGAGGGGAGTTCTTGTCTGTCCTTGTTGGAATAGCTCTGGGTATTGCCAGACCAGCTCATTGCTGCAACCCCGACCCTAGGCTGGGATTTCCAGGAGGGGCCTTGGTCTTTCATAACAAGTGATTCTGTTTAGTTTGTCGCTTTTTTGACCATTCGATTTCTGGTAATGTTAGAATTTTAAACTTGATGCAGAATAGCCACTAATTTTGTACAATATCTTTGTGCTGGGGAACTTTTTGGAATGTTTAACTGCTCTGTGAATATAATTTGCCCCTCCAGCTGTTTAAAAAGAGTTCCTTCCACCTTATTTTCTGAGGCTCTTTCACCCAGCACAGTGTGGGCATCTAGACCTGCACTGTCCAATAGAGGACCCTCTAGTCACGTGACTAGTGTAATTAAAGAGTTGAACGCAGAATTTTATTTCATTTAAATTAGGTTAAATTAAAAAAAACCTGATACTTGATTCAGTTATTGCAAGACTTTTCATTATGCTTGGGCCAACTTGGATATGTGAATCTTTTCAACTCTACATTTTATAAAATTTAAAAACCAATCAAGTATTTAGCATCTGTTTTGAGATGTTGTAGGTGTAAAATACACATCAGATTTGTTAGTATGACATAACGATTAAAAATATCTCATTAATAATTTTTAAGTTGATTATATGCTAAAATGATAGTACTTTAGATACATTTCATTAAACAAATTATATTATTAAAATGTAACTTGATTTATTTCTTTTTACTTTTTTAATGTGGCCATTAGAAAATTTAAAATTACATGGGTGCCTTGTTTTGTATTTCTATTGGA
The DNA here is from genome assembly GCF_003031525.2 of Neophocaena asiaeorientalis asiaeorientalis. Classification (NCBI taxonomy): domain Eukaryota; kingdom Metazoa; phylum Chordata; class Mammalia; order Artiodactyla; family Phocoenidae; genus Neophocaena; species Neophocaena asiaeorientalis. Next base: position 606,091 of record NW_020174289.1, read on the forward strand.
CAGTGCTGGGCTAGACAGAATGAAACCAGGGAACAAAGATGCTAATATTTGCTTTTTAAATTCAGATGCCACAGTTCACTAATAAGATAGGCTATTTAGAACAATGCATGCTTTCTTTCTTTCTGCTTCCTCCAGACAAGATAAAGATTTCTCAGTTGGAGAGAATAAGATGAAAAGGAGCAGATGGGCATCTAAAGACTCACCAGTATCCCTCTGGGAGTCACAGTCTACTGCCTGTGTTCAGGACCCATGTCAGCTGGTCTCTTGGCCAGGCAGTGCAGATTAGGCACCACTCATAGCCAGCACTCTGGAGCAGGCTGGCCTGTGCCCCATGACTTTGTTCAGCTCTTACCCAGCCTACCCTGTGGGGCAACTCCACTTTCCACCTGCACTATTTTCCTTTCCTCAAGGCCCTCTCTTACTGCTCCTGGCTACTTATAAGTGGAGAATGGAGTACTGGACACTGGAGGAGTGGGGATATTGTACAAATGAAGCCATTATCCCTGGCCTAGGGGGAACAAGTCAGACAAGCTCAAGATCTGTTAAGGCCTGGGCAGAAGTTGGAGACAGCCTTCCACCCCTGCTGACTAACTGGTTTCATCTTTTATAGGATGATGTGGTCTTTTATAGGAGTATGTGGTCTTTTGAGATTTCAATATGGCTGTACATTATGTTTCTGTTTTTCACATTATTTGCTGAATTTCAGGGCAGTATTTGCCTTGTGGCTCATGATTCACACTTTGTTTCCCTCTTTGAGCTCTGCTTCCCAGATCAGGTTATGAGTCATTTCTATGAGTTCACACAGTGGGGCAGATTGTATTGCCCCAGATGGCTACAGCAATATCTCCAGTCTCATATGCTCTTCACAACCTTGCCATTCTCATCAAAAAATGGAGTCTATTTCCCTCTCCTTGTGTTACCTGCCCTCCCGAAATGGTCCCCAAAAAGGGTTTTTCTGCCTGGTGTCATTCAAGCCAATAGAACAAAACTGAGTTCAGTTCAGAAGCAAAGGAAAGCTTTATTCTTTGGTCAGAGAATGGAGAGGTGTGAACACACACTCTCCCGGAGAGGCCTTGGGTGGGGCTGCTTTATCGGGTCTGGTTAGCAGGGAGGGGGCAGAGTTCTTGCAGGGTGGGCGCTGCTGAGCCGGGCTGAGCTTCTGCACATGGCCCACCCCCACCCAGCTGAGGTGTTCGCACAGCTGTTTCGCACTAGGAACTCTGATCTGAATAGCTGGGTGTGAGGCCTCTGCACACAGCCCCCTGTGAGCAAGTGAAGCTGGACTGAGCACACTCACAAAAGGTCAGACTTTATTTTATTACCCAGGTTCAATTCTTATTTCCTGGGAATTGTCGGTGAGCTTTGCTGGTGACAGACTCCTACTCTGTCCTTTGTCCCGCTCCTCATTCTTGAGGGGTGCCAAGGGGCACAGGTCTGTCTTCTGTAACTGCTTCCTGCTGATTTGGGCATTGTCATAACCCCAGGTGGACGCGCAGAACTTCTCCCCAGCTGCCTGTAGATGTGCTTGATTGTCCCCAGGCCTCAGGCTTGACTGTTGGGATTCCTGAGTGACCACCGTTGGAGACAAAGGACATCAGACAATTTAGGATGCATGGCCCAAATATTATCAAGAGAACAATGATCACATGTCAAATTTTCCTAAAAATGAAGGTATCTAGATCTTTTGCCTGTAGGCACAAGTGTGTCCTGATGTTGAGGCTCACTGCTGGGGCCTGATTATTCCTGGTCACACTTTTGTTGTTTTTTGGAAGAGAAGATTCAGGCCAGAGAGAGGTTCACACGAGTAGTCCAGGGGTCTGTTCCCCTTAGGAGTGAGCTGATTTTTAGGCTGCCAGTTTTCCAGGTTTCTAGGTTCACTTGGTCTCCTGGCTGGCGGTGGTGGACGGTCAGGTCGGTGGGTGTGGGCAGCACCTGGTCACCATATTCCCTGAGAGCTTTCATGGTTTCTCCTACCCAGAGGGTAACTTGAGTTGTTCCATTTCAAGGGATTAAGGGGTCTCTTTTTTTTTTTTTTTTTTTTTTTTTTTGGTACGCGGGCCTCTCACTGTTGTGGCCTCTCCCGTTGTGGAGCACAGACTCCGGACGCGCAGGCTCAGCAGCCATAGCTCACGGGCCCAGCCGCTCCATGGCACGTGTGATCTTCCCGGACCAGGGCACGAACCCGTGTCCCCTCCATCGGCAGGCGGACTCACAACCACTGTGCCACCAGGGAAGCCCAAGGGGTCTCATTTTAGGGCTTGGGGAATGGGTCTACCATACAAGATGTCAAGTGCACTTAACTTTAACTCATCTGTTGGGTCTAACTGCATTCGAAGCAGGACAATCGGAAGCAACTTAATCCAATTTTCTCAAGTTTCCTGGCATAGCTTGGCTAAGGCCTGTTTCAAGGTCGGACGGGATCTCCCTACTTTCTTCAGTGATTGGGGTATCCAGGTTGAGTGCAAGGTCTATTTTATGCCCAGGGCACTCGTTATTTCCTTCGTCACTTTTTGAGACATAAATCTGGAACACTGTTGCTTTGTAGAGATCCTGGGAGCCCAAACCTTGGGATTATTTCTTTGAGTAATGATTTAGCCATTTGGCTGCCATTTCAGTTCTAGTGGGGAATGCTTCTATCCACCCAGGAAATGTCTGTTAGCACCAAGAGATACCCGAAATTGCCTGATATTCTCGGCATGACAATGGAATCAATCTGCCAATCTCTTCCAGCATATGTTCCCCTGCTCTGAATGGGCCTTATCTTTGGGCCTTTGGTGGTGGTGGGGGTCTGGTGTTGGGGTTGTTCATTGTGCACATAGTACAGGTCTCAACTATCTGACTGATTATCCTTTTCATGCCAGGAGTTACCATGACCTCAACTAAACAATTATATAGGCCTTCCTTCCTATAGTGAGTTCCTTGATGGGCCTCCCTAATGGCTTGACAAGCTGCAGTTTGGGGAAAGAAGTACTTCCCATGTTACTATTCTAGGGCTACCCTTTTGGCAGTTGCGTCTGTCTTGTTTTTTCCCTTTATTACCTCTGCATCCTCCTTATGGTGGCTGCGGCAATGAATCACTGCCCCTTTTTTTGGAATCTGTACTGCTTCTAAGTTATTCTCTGCAGTAATCCTACCTTTTTCTTTCCAAATAGAACAGGGACAATGCCCAACAGGACCTTCCAATGGAGAGGTACTGTTTTCTATTGGCCACATATGTCTGGGTTTTAGATGGACTATCACGGGACTGGCTCCTATAGCTTGTCCCACCCGTCCCTTGGCCCAGACCTCAGGATTTACTCCAGGGAGATCAACTTGCTCTGTCCTGGGAGGTGTGTCCTCAGACATTAACATTATCATCTTTGCTCTTTGTCTAAGGGGACACCAATCTCCAGTTTGTCTCCCATTAGGTGGATAGTAACCCCCAATTTATGTAAGATACCTCTTCCTAGCAGAGGTACAGGGCATTCAGGGACATACAGGAAGGAGTGGGCGAGTGTGTGTTTGTTCAATTCACATTCTAATGGCTCTATGAATGCCCATCCTTGGGCCTTACCTGATGCCCCCATAATTTTACAATTCTTGCGATGCAGTTTGCCTGATCTGGTGTTCAGAACTGAGTAAGTAGCACCAGTGTCGTACGGACATTCCTGAGTTGGTCCCCAAACAAGGGTCCTTCTGCCTGGTGTTTTTTGAGCTAATAGAATGAGACTGAGTTTGGTTCAGAAGCAAAGGAAAGCTTTATTCTTTGATCAAAGAATGTAGAGATGCGAGGTCTTGCTCTAGAGTATCCCCAAACAAGGGTCCTTCTGCCTGGTGTTTTTTGAGCTAATAGAATGAGACTGAGTTTGGTTCAGAAGCAAAGGAAAGCTTTATTCTTTGATCAAAGAATGTAGAGATGTGAGGTCTTGCTCTAGAGTACACAGTCTCCCTGAAAGGTCCTCAGTGGGGCTGCTTTATAGAGTACTTGGGGGACAGGGGTAATTCTTGTGGGTTGGGCACAGCTCTGCTGTTCACAGTGCTCCAGATCATAGTGCCAGGTGCAGCATCTCTGCAAATGGCTTGTCACTGCCATCTTGAATTGCAGTGTTGTGGGCAGCACTTCTATACATGGCCCGCTGAGCTGAAGTGTTGGATGCAGACATTTTGCACTAGGAACTCTGGTCTGAAGTGCAAGTCCTCTGCATGTAGTATCCTATGAGAAAGTGAAACTAGACTAAGCACAAAGGAAAAAAAGATTAGACTTTATTACCCATATTCCATTTTTATTTTCCGATAATTTTTAATGGGCTTTGTTGGTGACACTTGAAGCTGATTGAGACTTCATAATTGTCTTTTCTTTCTTTCCATTTTTATTGAGTTATAATTGACATACAGCACCGTATAAATTTAAGGTGTACAGCATAATAATTTGATTTACACACATCATGAAACGATTATCACAATAAGCTTAGTGAACATCCATCATCTTATCCAGAAACAAAATAAAAGAAAAAGAAAAAAAGATTTTTCCTTGTGATAAGCACTCTTTGAATTTACTCTCTTTAATAACTTCATACATAAATAAAGCAGTGTTAATTGTATTAATCACGTTGTACATTATGTTACATAACATTATATTACATCACATCCCTAGTACTTATTTATCTTATAATGGAACTTTGTACCTTTTGACTGCCTTCGTCCAACCCCCCACCCCTCAACTGCCTGCCTCTGGTAACCACAAGTCTGTAACCGTCTTGATGAGTAAAGTGTGGCAGAAGTGAAACTACTGTATGTGACTTCTAAGCTAGCTCCTAGAAAATGGTATGGCTTCCACCTGGTGCTTCCACTTTTGCTCTCTCTCTCTCTCTCTGTCTCTCTCTCTCTGCTCATCTTTGGAATTTAGCTACTTTGCTCTAAGAAAGCTCAAACTATCCCATGTTGAAGACCACACAGACCATGTAGAGAGGAACTTGATTTCACCCAGCATCAACTGTCTTCAGATTTTCTAGCTGAGGTCTCAGATATCATGGAGCAGAGAAAATATGTATGTATTGTTTCCTCAGTTCCTGATCCAAGCTTTAGGTGACTTCTATGTAGCCACAGTAACTGAAGCATACAGCCACCTGTGCTTACCCATATTATTTGAGCCATGAGACTATACCCATTATAATTGTCTGATTGCTTCTCTCTCCTTCATAGACTCTAAATTCCTTGTGGACAGATCTAGGTCACATTCATTGGTCTATTCCCTATACCTTGCATAGCACCTACAAAATAAGGACCCAAGAAAGTTTGACTTTTTTAAATGGGTAAGAAGTAAATGGTTTTGATTGCTGATGGAGAACAGGAGTTAAGAAGTGAGAGGGTAGTGTTATGACAATGATTACTGAGGGGACTATTTACATAGTTCATCTGGATTTCAGTAAGGCATTTGACAGAGCCCTTCATGACATCCTTGCATGGGACAGATTATAATGGTTAGGAGGATTTACAGTCAATTTTAAATCTAGATCCAAGGAGTATTGATGTAGAGTTTATATCAGTCCTCAAGGGCAGTCTCTAGGAAAACATGCCTAGAAATTTAACTTAGCCTTTTTACACTTGAGTAAAGACATTTATAGTATGCTTATCAAATTGGGTTAAAATACATTAGCCAAAGAAAAGGTAACTGTACTAGATGAAAGAGTCAGAATTCTAAAAGACTTTGACACTCTAGAATAATGGGCTAAAACAAACAGGGTGAATTTAGCAGAGGTAAATTTAAAGTGTATACTTTTTATTAAGAATATCAATTATATGTATAGGCTACTTAGTACAGGTTCATTTTAAGGAAAAGGGGATTTAGATTGACTACAAGCTTACTAGTCAATAGTGTGAGGTGGCTGCTAAAAAGTGTTCATGTAATCTCAGTTCTGTTAATAATTAAGAGAGTTTTTAAATCAAGGAAGATAACAGTCCCATTGTACTGAAGTTTTTTGTCTGGGTATTAGTAGCTAATATTAGAGTTCTCAGTGTGCCTTATACTGTCCAAAGGGCTTTATACATCTCATGGAATCTTCATAGCCACCCTATAGGGACAGGTATTATTATTCCCATTTTATAAAGTGAGGGAATTGAACGAAGAAGCATTAAGTTATTTTCCCATGTTGCACATGTATTTTGTGGCAGGGCTGGGATTTGAACTGACTCCAGAGCATCCTCTCATAATTACTGCCCAAGTTCTGGGCACCTCAGACATGGGAAGTTACCATGTTTCCAGAAGCGGTGGCCAGGATTGATAAAAAGATGGTCAAAAATAACAGTAGAAAGTGATTGAAGGAACTGGGACCCTTGAATTGGAGAAAAGATGCACTGAGGGGTTGTATCTGTTTTGAAAATGTATGAAGGGCAATTTAGACTTGAAATATGGAAGAATCATTTTACAAAATCACTAATAAAAAGACCAGAATGCTGGGAGATAGTAGCAGATGATGAAGAGCTACAGAAGTCAGGCTACTACAAAGTGGATTCTGACAACTGGGGGATGCTGGCATTGTAGGTTCACTTTCATTTCTGAAATTTGAAGATTCTGGTGTGTTCTTTGGTTTTCTCCTTCATTGTCAATGTTCCATAGACTTGAACTAATTTTTCCTGTATGGTCCAGAAACTTTTGTGACAGAACAATTCTTTCTGTAGTATCTTAGGATTTTGTAGATTTGTTTTGAGCTTTGGTTAAATCAGCATAGAAAAGAAAATGTCCCTCTGAGTTTTAAAATATAGCTGAAGAGCACGCTCTAGGGCTTTTATTATGGGGATGTTATTCATAGACCTTAGACCAGTGTTTGGAACATAGCAGGCATTCAATTAATGTTGGAAAACCTTTGATATTTTCATTGAAGTTGTTTATCTATAGAACTTTAAAAAATTTATCAATTCCATAAGTTTATAAGAAATTAGTAAGTATAAATTTATAATATATCAATTTTATATCTACAATAAATAAATTTAATACATTAATATAAATATCAACATATTATATTAATATATAACAAATAATACAATATATAATGTTTAATATATTATATGTAATACTCTCTTACACTATAGTATAATATATAATATAATTAATATATGTAGAAATATATAATAAATAATGTATAAATAAATCTATAACTATGTGTAAGATTTATAAGAAATTTATGATCTCTGAACTGTGGACTAGTGCTTTTTGGCATGGAAATAGTCAGGGGTAATATTCTAAATACTTAACTATGGTGAGGCATGGGCACCGACTGTTCAGTATGGATGGTCAGAGGCCTAGGAGAGGGTCTTAGGGGCCCCCTGATGTGCGAGGCAATAAAGTTTTCATTTTGGAATTGTCAGGAGGTTGAGAGGCTGTCTGAAGGGAGGGAGAATGTCAGCTTCATGTGAGGGGTGGTGAATTTGAGAGGCTGGGGAGAATTTTTTCAGAATTTTAACGACTATGTGCAGTTCTGCACAAGCTGGGTATCAGTCCTGGATATAGTAAAGGAAGACTTCCCAGGGAGTCCTGAAAAATGAAGATTAGCTGGGAGATCTTCTTGATCCAAGTCTTGTGCTTATTCCTCAGTATCAACTGGTGTCTGTAGTGGGTTCAATGGCAAGCCCTAAAAAGATATGTCCACATCCCAAACCCTGAAACCTGTGAATGTGATCTTATTTTAAAGAAGTGTCTTTGCAGATGTCATTAAGTTAAGGATCTTGAGATGAGGTCATTCTGGATTGCCAGAGTGGTCCTAAATCCAGTGATGAGTGTCCTTATAAGAGACAGAAGAGAAGACACAGACATAGAAAGAAGAGGAGGTTATGTGAACACAGAGGCAGAGACTGGAGTGATGTAGGCAAGGGAGCCAAGGATCCCTGGGAGTCACCAGAAGCTGGAAGAGGTGAGGAATCATTCTTCTCTAGAGCCTTTGGAGGGATTACGGCCCTGCAGACACTTTGATTTTGGACTTGTGGACTCCAGAACTGTGAGAGAATAAATTTCTGTTGTTTTAAGCCACCAAGTCTGTGGTAATTTGTTACAGCAGCCCTGGGAAACTAATACAGTGTCCATATGGAAATGTTCCAGAGGGCCTGAGTGTCATCAGCAAGTTTAATGAACACCTGCATCTCCCAGTGCCATTTTTTCTATTAGCCAGTATCAATGGGAGTTTGTTAATGAAAGTTTATAGGAGCTAAAGAAGAAAAAAATAGTAGCACACTATTAAGATGTAATGCTATGATAGTTCAATGTCACTAGAGTAAATAACAAGTTAATAAAATCACCTCTGAAAATTGCCTCATATTGAAAGGTATTAGCTATTTGTATAGTGTGAGTGCTGGTCACAGTAGGTCTTAGGGCAGGGCCAGTCACACCAGATAGTCTTAGGCTGGGGTGTGATTTAGGGTGGAGGCATTGAGTCACTTGTATCAGTTGCCCTGGAGGCTGAGATCAGCCATGTACACAATCAATCAATCAATCATGCCTATGTAAGGAAGCTCCAATAAAAACCTTAGACACCAAAGCTCAAATGAGCTACACTGATCGGTGATAGTGTGCATACATCGATGCCAAGAAGGAATACATCCAAAAGACAATGGAAACTTCATGTTTGGAGATCTCCCAGACTCTGCCCCATGTGTCTCTTCCCCTGGCTGTTTTTAATTTGTATTGTTTCCCTATAATAAAGCATAACGGTTAGTATAGTAGCTTTCAGTGACTCTGGTGAGTCCTTCTAGAAAATTATCAAACCTAGGAATATTTTTGGGAACCCCTTGAACTTGCAGTTGGTGTCAGAAGTGAGGGTGGATTTGTGAAGGACTATGCCTCAGACCATTCAGCTTGGCTAACTCCAGGTGAAAGTCATTTGTCAAAGCAGTGGTCCCAGAGTACAGAAAAATAATTGGGGAAACACTACCAGCAGAGAGGGAAGACAGGAAGTCCCACTCTGGATAAGGGCTCATATCTGAAAATGATATTCCAGACTCCAGACTCTCACTTTGTATGTCACACATACTCAATTGAGGGCATATTCATCACATGCACGCCAGTGTGAGAAGGAGCATCCTCATGGACTGCTTCTCCCTCCACTGGACTGCTCCTCAGCAGCTGTGTGGGAGGGTGATGAGGCTCATTATTCTGCCTGCCAGGGACCCCATCCCTTGAGCAGAGAACCAGACATAGGAGTGATATTTTTGTTTTTCTCCCCTCACTATTATCTTGGTTAACACTTTAGGGAAAGATGTTGGTTCTTATGTAGTTTCATTTCAAAATTGTCAATAATAAGGGAACTAATTATGAAACTACATTAGGGTTTTTGGAATTCAAATTCAAGTTGACCCTTGAACAACAGGGGTTTGAACTGTGCAGATCCACTTACACATGGATTTTTAAAAAATATTATATTACTATAGTACTACACTATCCATGCATGGTTGGTTGAATCCGTGGATGTGGAAACAGGGATATGGAGGAATCTCATATACGGAGAGTTGACCTTAAGTTATACAAAGATTTTCGACTGTGCGGATGGTTGGTACCCCTAACCCCCACGGTATTCAAGGGTCAACTATACAACAGATCAAGAGAAGTGGGAAAATAATGCTAACTGTGTTCTATATATTTGAGATTGTGAGAAAAATGGGATATCATAGAAATTGGGTATTTTCTAGAAAAACTCCATTTGACATTTCTTAATAACAGTTAATAAGACATATCTTTGAGTTTTACAGTTTGTGTGTGTGTGTATATGTGTGTTTGTGTGTGTGTGTGCTGTCATTGTATGTTAAAATTAATTTTTGGAATATACATAAGCATAGGAATAAGAATACTAGTTAAATGCGTGCATAAGAAAAACACTCCTGTATTTCTTATTTACTTATACACACAATATTTCACTTCCCTTCACTTCTGACAACAGATGTGTGATTTTCCCACACCAAGCAATTCTGCAACACCAGCTGGGTGTCCTACAATACAATATAATTCACCTTTGAACCTAACCAGAGTTTAGTGCATACCCCACTGGTTAAGGGCTCAATCCCCTAAGACTGCCCCCCTCCACTCCAGATATCATATACCAATTTCAAGTCCAAGTTGTCATCTGTATTTCTGACTAACCCTCAATCAATTAAGGTTTCTGCTCCCCCTTCCTTAGGTTCAATGATTTGCTAGAATGGGTCACAGAACTCAGGGAAGGACTTATGTTTATCACTTTATTATATAAAGATACATATGAATAGCCAGATGAGGAGGTACATGGGTGTGAAGTTGGGGTGCACCACCCTCCCAGCACATGGATGTGTTCACCAGCCCAGAAGCTTCCTGAATCCCATACTTTTGGGGTTTTTATGGAGGCTTCATCATGTAAGCATGATTGATCATTAACCCAGTCTTCAGTCCCTCTCCCCTTCTAGAAGATGGGAGTATGTGGTTTCAATTTGGCTTGGTCTTTTTGGTCACCAGCCCCCATCCAGAAGCCCACCTAGGGTCACCTTATTAGAACAAAGACATCCTTATCACCCAGGAAATTCCAAGGGATTTAGGAACGCTGTGTCAGGAACTGGGGTCAAAGACCAAATATTAGAACAAAAGATGCTCCCAGTGCTCTGATCACTTAAGAAATTATAAGGGTTTCAGGAGCTCTGTAGAAGCTATTTAGTGGCAGAAACTAATATATATGAATGTTTTAAATTTCAGAATGTGTTAATTTTTTCAGTAAAATGTAGTGGTTAAGAATCTGCCTACCAATGCAGGGGACACGGGTTCGATCCCTGGCCCAGGAAGATCCCACATGCTGCGGAGCAACTAAGCCCATGCGCCATAACTACTGAGCCTGCACTCTAGAGCCCTGGAGCCACAACTACTAAGCTCACATGCCACAACTACTGGAGCCCACACACCTAGAGCCCGTCCTCTGCAACAATAGAAGCCACTGCAATGAGAAGCCTGCACACTGCAATGAAGAGTAGCCCCCATTCGCCACAACTAGAGAAAGCCCGTGCACAACAACAAAGACCCAACACAGCCAAAAAAACCCACAAACAAACAAATTAATTAATTAATTAAAAAAAATGTAGCCAGTAGAAAGCTATCTTGCTTCATGGCCCTTTGTGTAAGGTGTGATACCTTTGTCCTTGTACTCAACCAGAAGGAATTAAGTCTAACAAAAAGAAAGAAAATTGCAAATCATACCAGTTGTTGAATAGAAAGTAGGACCCTCAATGTTCATCTTTTTAAGTGGACCTGCCAAAGCAAAAGAGAAGTTTCCCCTCCTAAATGAAGGTCATGGAATTATTGTGCCCAAGGAATCTTCTTCTTTAGATGATGATTAGGATTTCTGACAAAGACCTTAATAAAATTACCTTTCCTGTTAAATCCTGTATTCATGTTATGATCAAATATTGTGTTAGATGCAACACTTTGTGTCTACAGAATTAAATAAATTGGAGCAGGTCACTAAGTAAGTAATTATAGCTCAAGAATATGAGTATAATTTGTTTATGTCATTAGTTAAAAATGAGTGAGTTCACCTTTGTTTCGATATTTTATTTGCATTTGGTATCTGGATATTTATAACAATGATAACCAGATATTCAGGAGAGGTGGGAAGAGGTCATCATAGAGGACCTTGCCATGTTTGGCTAATCTTAGCCTGAGTTTTCTTG
>NW_020174289.1:622739-739643 GCF_003031525.2 Neophocaena asiaeorientalis asiaeorientalis
CTGATGTTGGAGAGAAAACAACTTATTTTGTTTGGTGATCACATGCAGTTTTTTCTTCTTCTCATTCTGCTACAAAATTAGAGGGGATTCCCCAAACCAAGAGAAGGTTTGTGTTCTTAAGTGGAAAATGTTGACATCTGCTCCAGATCCATTTCTTTAAAGACTTAAGCAGCCTAGATTTTCTTTTAATAATAACAGCTAACACTGGCAAGCAGTTACTGTGTGTGAAGTGCGTTACTAGGCAATGTACATACATTACCTTAGTCTTCCCAACAGCCAGATGGGAGCAGTGGGAACTAACAACATCCACATTTTACAGCTGTGGACTGAGCCTCAGGGAGATAAAATATTTGGGTCAAGGTCATCTGCCTACTAAGTGTTGGATGAGGATTCAGATCCAACTCTGACTGTAATACTTGAGCTGTCACCCTTTCTGAGTGGGCTGATTTTTAGGGCTGTACTGTCTCAGGCCGCTGTTTTAATCCCTATTAACACTGTATTCTGTGAATAATAATTTCTTGACTGATTCTCCTCAGGGGGCTACTCCATTAATGTCAAGAACTCTAACCAGAAAGGATAGCATTAAGCCTTATTCCAAGCTTGTGCCAACCCCAAAATGTCTCAGTGCTGCAACAACCAAGAGATCTGGCAAAACTTGATCTCACAACTCCACTTTGCAATATTCCTAATACAGGGGTTTTGAGTAGTAACTCTCATTTCTGATTTTAAAATACCTCTGCCTTTCAGAAAGGTACAGATATTTACCCCTCAAGGGCCGAGGATCATGGCATTTCTCATTTACAACTATGCTATTCCTCATTTCTGACGGTACTTAATGATTTTACTTCTTTTGGTTGATTTGGCCTACTTGTTTCTCTCACTGGCCAGAAATAGCTGTTAGCTTTCACAGCATGTGGTGAGGCACTATGGAGATGGTATTTGGAAAACTGAATGTGGATCTAACAGAGCCCAGTGAAGGTCACTGGAAGGATATTTGAAAATGAGAGAATTGTGAAAGACTTTGCAAAATAGTGCCGGGACCTTGGAATATAAACTTTGGCTGCTTGGTTTTATGTTACAATTTGCTTTCGCTGTTTCTCTGGGGTCCTGTTAATTCCTTTGCTTATTAACAGGTTAGGTTCCCAAAGGATGTTCAGAAGTTTAGAGTGACTGTCACTGCCATCTCTTGGTGGTGGATATTGCTTACTCTTTGTTCCTCCCTGACATGTAGTTTTATTCCTATTTACAAAAGTTCATAAGTGAAGGAGCTTCTGCAGCGACAAGTTTGAGTTGAGAGATATCAGTGCAGAAGACGTTGGATACTGCTATTTCACGAAGAAGATCTCTGCCACCTTGTTATTTTATATAAAAAAAAAATCTTGGCCCTTTGCTAATGATGGGTTTTCTCTAGGAGCTTCTATACAGTAGATGCTCGGTCAAAGGTTACTAAAGATCCTTGAACAACCAAAAAAATGATTTAGATGATAACAAATTGATACCCTTTGGGGATAAAAGCTTTGCTTATAGGAAGGGTGAAAAAACTTCTGGAAGGGAACTTTGAGGGATACATTGATGGGAAAGGCTCTTTGAGTTAGTTGCCCTTGGGAAACAAGGAGCCACTGTCAAGTCTCATTATCACCACTGGGTGTCACTCCAGGCAGCCCCTTAGCAGCTCTCTAGTCAAGGTTAAAATACTGTAAAGGGAAACAGCCAAACAAACTAAAGGAAAATAGTGAAAGGAACGAAAGGAGTATATGTCTCAACATATATTAGGATTTTTAGTGAGAGGGAAGAAAAGCCCGATGCTAAAACACGACGTCAGGTGGCATTCTGTTTTGGAGTGGTGCTGTTGTCTTTCCCAGCTGGGGACTTTTTAAAATCAGGGGATATATCATACCAATCAGTCGGCTGAGGTGAGAGCAGCGTTAGACCACAACCCAAGTAGATTTCTAACAACATATTAATATCTTTAAGGACTTTGATTCATATGGGTTAATTGTTTTCCAGAAAGTTCATATCATTTTACACTCATTTGTTTTGCATTTCCCCACATTTGTTTCTTTGCAGTATCAGCAATATATAGCCTCAGTAAACTTCAAGAGCCGTGTACTTGCTTCAGGACCAGGAGCCAGAGAAAGAAAACAGATTGGATTCCTTGTTGACTGAGTAGGTTAAGGAAGGTGAGAAAAGCACTGAGGGTAGAGAATTGGGAGGGTCACCTCTTTCGAAGTGAAGGAAAAAAATGAGGTAGTCTTAACGTTTACTCTAGGTATCATATGGGGTGGATGTGAGTCCCCAGGTAGTTTTTACTGGCATAAGTCTTAAGTCCTTTAATTTTTTTACTCACTTTCCTTTGGAACCCATGTGAAAATCTCTTCCTTTTTTCCTCTCTTTACCTCTATCACGCCACTGTATTGACATGAAGACCATTGCAAATTTGAAGCTGCCCATGGGGAGAGAGGCTGTGAAAATAGGAATCTTGACCTCCATTGCCCAACAGACAGGAGGAAATAAGGAATCCACAGCTCAACTATGGTAAGGGCCACGGAGATTTCCCAGTTGGCAGTTGTCTCATGTAGAAATGCTTTTGGCTGCATGTAACAGGAAAACAGAATAGCACTGACTATGTTGATATAGTCATTCATTCATGCATAAAAAGAAGACTGGAGGTATTTGGTTGCTGGTGTGGGTTTGGCTGCTTTCCAGTGTTATCACAGGCCCTTGATCTTTTCATTCTTCTGCTCTGCCATTCTTGGTAGTTATTTTCAGCCTTGTGCTTTTTGTCTCCTGGCCACAAGAAGGTTACCATAGCTCTAAGCATCATGTCTGAAATCAGAACAAGAAGGGGGAAGTGACAGTTAAGAAGCTTTCCTCTCATCTCTTTCTTGGTTAGGAGGAAGAAAAGTTCTCGGAAGACCCAATAGATGTGTGCTTACTCACAACTGTCTGGAACCATGTCACATGGTGACCTTTAGCTGGAAGAAAGACTGAGAAAGTTTTTAGTTTTTTCACCCTATATTATAGAGAGAGGAAAGAGAGAAAGGACTTGTGAATAACTGTTTAGTCAACCAACCATGAGTGTCTGTCATAAAGTTCTGAATGCATTTTCTAATAGAAACATTGCTTTGCATGGTGGGAGATTTTTTATAGTATTATAGGAAATAAAATGAGTTAATACATTTAACCCAACTCCTATGTCCTACGATAAATACACTCTAAATTTCACACTGTTGACACAAAAATGTACTGTTGGAAAATAATTTGTTTGTAAGTTGGGGACTATCTGTAGTGTAATAATTTTTATTTAAAGACTTAAAAAAATCCATATATATGTGTTAGCATATGGTATTTGTTTTTCTCTTTCTGACTTACTTCACTCTGTATGACAGACTCTAGGTCCATCCACCTCACTACAAATAACTCAATTTCGTTTCTTTTTATGGCTGAGTAATATTCCATTGTATATATGTGCCACATCTTCTTTATCCACACGTATATATGGAATCTAAGAAAAACAAAAAAAAGGTCATGAAGAACCTAGGGGTAAGACGGGAATAAAGACACAGACCTACTAGAGCATGGACTTGAGGATATGGGGAGGGGGATCCTTCCCTAAGGCCTTTTTAAAATGTTCATTAAAGTTTTATTTTGTCAAGATATTTAAAATGTGTATATTGATGAATTTTCTGAATGAATAGGAGTATATGGAATAATGGTATATGAAAAATCTTATTTAGTCGCATTATAGAGAAATTTTAAAAAGCCCAAATGGGACCTTGATTCTTTTACGCTGAAGTACCTGGTGCCTAAATAGGACTTTTATAAGAAGATGGAGGAAAAACCATGGCTTACATCACTTGATGGCTTTGGGTTTACAAATCTAGACCTATTCTTTGAAAGATAATATTTCCTCCTGGGTAATTTGGGTAACTTACCATGAGTAGTGATACCTTGGGCTTGAGAGAAGAGGTTCAGGTTTTAGGCTTTCCAGTGTGAAAACTGAATGAACATTTATTAGCATATATCCCAATTCTCACAGATGTTTTTTAAAAACTAAAAATAGAAGCTTTGATTAAGTAATCACCTTTTTTAACCTATTATGTACAAGAAATATATATATGTATATATATATATATACACACACACACACACGTGTGATAATTTTCTAAGTGGAGCAAAATTAAATTGAATATAGGAATCTTAGTAATGTCTTGGGCCATTAAATCTGTACTGTTTCCTCATAGTACTCTTAGGAAGTTGGGTCACAGACCTTGGGCCTGTGTACATATTCTGGCTTCTGGAAGACTTCATTCATTCAATGAAAATTTGTTGATCCTCTGCTTTGTGTTGGGTACTGTGCTGGGCTACATGGGGTATAAATCAGACCCAGTTCATGCTCTCACCTATGTTTATAATCTACAGGGAGACAAATATACCAGGATCGAGAGTCAGTGGAATAAGTGTTGGGCTAGGAGCATAGGGTGCCATGTGAGCTCATAGGAGGCTCGAGGGGTGTTGTTAAAGACAGTTTCCTGGAGGAATTTTTGTACAAGAACAATCCTGAAGAAGGAGGGGTGATCTTCTGGTAAATGCTAGACATGGCAGGGGGTAGAATTGGTGGCCAAAAGTTGTTCTAGGAAGAGGAAACAGCACATGGGAAGGTCTGGTGACAGTAGGACCTTGGAGCTTAGAATAGTGTTAACGTTATCACTTTCTAGTGTAGGTTTTTGGAATGAAACATTTCTTATTTCTTCCTGGCACAATTAATTTTCTTTGAAATGACATTATTGACATTTCTTCACCCACTTTACATCTGGAAGAGTTCTAGACTCCTATGATTTCTTTTTGTTTCACACTACTTAAGATCCTTTCAATTGTTTTCACCACACAAAATTCCCAGCACATTCTTTTCCTTGTGGCTAGTTTTAAAAAAAGAAAGCTCATGAGATATTCATGTGCCTGGGTGCTCAGGGCTAGTCATTCCAGTTCTGTTAAACCCCCTTGGAGAAACTATGGTTCTGGATCCTTAGTCATCTCAATTTCTCTCTCCCAATCAATGCTTATTTAATTTAATTTTTAAAGGAGGTATTAGTTAGTTAGCTAGTGTGTCATGTTCTATGAGTTTTTAAAAAATCTTTATTCATAACTAGTAATTTCTAAAGGACCAAACTTTCTTTTTCCCTGAAGTCCAAACATCTTACACATCAACCGAACAAAACAAGAACACCTTAAAAACATACATGTGTAACAGATGACTTATCTATATCATTGATGGAATTTAACCTTTTCTCTTTATTATCCAGTTTGAAACCTTTTGCAAATTTTGATATTTTGAAAGTGAGGTAGATCTCAGGACATAATTACAAATATCCTGATTTGTTACTTTAGCAGTTTTATCAACTCAAAGCATTAGAAGTAAAAGGAATACAAGACAGGAATAGACTAGTAACTCTGCCATAATAAATGGTCTATTGATGTTTCTAGGATGAACAAAGCATTTGAAGATACTCTCCTTAAATAGTGGAATCTTATTGAGCATTTTATAAAATCAGAGTTTCAGAATATAACTTCTAAAAAGTCAAAAGGAAAACATCTCACACTCAATGATTCATGTTCTTAGAAGTCATTAAAAATATTGGGTGCTTTTGGAAATAATATAAAGACTCCAAATAATGGTTGAACAAAAGTCATAGAGTAACCAAATTCACATGGATGTGATTAGCTCTTGCAAGAAAATATTAAATATGACCAAGACTAAGAGATGGAATCAAGCATTATGTAAATGTGCTGGATGGAGTATGAGGGAGGGGTAGGATTCTACAAAGGAATTAAAAAAGCAAGTCAGCCCCATTGTGCCCCAACAAGAAGGAGAGGAGAAAGTGGCATTTTGTCATTTTAGGAGAGAGAAGAGAAAAACATTATTTGTGGCTAAATACATTAAAATGCTTATTTGCCATGCAAGAACTGATAAAATCAAATAAAGGCAATCATATTTTGAATAAACTATGCTCAGATTATCTGACAATGTTATGAAAGAGCTATAGGAAATTCAGTTGCTTGGAGAATGGCCATCCAAAGTGCATCTTATTTTGAATATACCAATATCAGCTTAATAAGAGTTGACTGGGAATGTTTGTCATATGACAAATGGAAATGATTTTCCTTTTTGGAGTGTTGTGATGAGCATCAAGAAAGAAATAGAACAGAATGTTGAATTTTCATACTCTTGAGCCTGGGTGAGTGATGCCACAGCAATGGCCAGCTCTGGGTAAGTGCTTTCAATTAGATTTCAGTTTGTCATGCCTACAAGCCACTTTTTCTTGGGTCTCATAATTTCATATCCCTGGTATTGCTGGGATGTAATGCTATCTGGGTCACATTACTGGCATACAGGATTCCATCATGTTAAGAAGCCGTTAAATGCATGATTACTGGTAACCATAGCAAAACTTAGTACATTCATGCCAGCAAGATGTCATATATACCAGTACTTCTCATCAACTTTGAGCATTAGAATCACCAGGGGAGATTTAAAAAATATAAAATCTGAGTTCCAGTTTAGACCAGTTAGACAGAATCTCTGGGAATGGGGGCTCCGTCTCAGCATTCGCAAAAATCTTTTAAAACCATATTCTGCTGTATACTACACCTATGCATGCATATATCTCAGCTACCAAAGATTTTTAAGACATGTTTTGTGGGCAAATTGTCTAAATAGTGCATAGTCACATGCAACACACATCCCAGAATCTGAAAAAAATAACGTAGATTATATTTTGCATTCCACACTTCATGCACCACCACTCTGTTGCTGGCAGAGAGGCCCATGGAAACTTGCAGCTGTTAACATATCATCCCAGCTTGAGTAAAATGTTCAGGGAAGGAGGTCTCTTCTCTCCGAAGCAGGGGACAGTTGAGAGAGTGGTTTCAGGGAACACTGGGGGTAACTGCTGTTTTTCTCCAGGTGTTTGATCTAACTGACGGCCCCTGTCTGAACTTCCTAGTCATTTGCCATTTCATTAGCTGCCAGGTTTTCAATTTCTGCCTCTTGGAAGTTATACCGCTTTGAACAAGTCCCCACAGTAATTGAATTTGCCACAGAAATAGAACACTGGAAAATTTCATTTTCTTCTTCCCTGCATGAAGGCAAGCAAGCAGGCAGGGCATACACATATATTCCTGCTGGGCCGCTCCTCGCTGCTTGTTCACCAGCTCAGGTTCCCCTCCCTTCCCCCCATGCATTCACTAATGTTCACTCCCATCCTGCTCCCAAAGCAGGTATACAGTCACACAAAAAAGACCTGCTTTCAAATCATCTCAGACTGTATCAGCCTGTCACTTTGTAATTTTCTTCTAAATGCCTTCCACAAATAATGGTTTTCAAAATGAGCATTAACAGGCTTGATTACATGAAATTGTCCTTTTAATTTACACCAGGATTCTATTGATCACACAAGTGCAGATTAAAGTGTTCAATGAAGCCTGTGATGAGGTATTAACCAGCTAAGGGTCCTCCAGGGGCCGCCAGGGAGGCCAGGAATATGCTAGAGGTGTACAGTTATTTCCCCATAATGAAGTGGCACTATGCGAAGGCATGAATCGCTGGCAGGAAGAATAGATCGGAGATGATGAGCTCTTCAAAGTCATTTCTCCCTCACTCATTCAGCCTCATGCCCAGATCCTCTTGCGATTCTTCTGCATTGCTTGTCATGAAATGCCAGGATTTACTTAGCCAGCTGATGCAATTTTTATGACCTTATTGCTTTTTCACCATGGTAATAGTTTTGAATCAATTTATCAATCCAGTGGTGCCATCAGATGTATTGCCCTGAAGATCAAGTCCGGGTCATTCCATCAATTCACTGCGGTTTACGAAGATAGAGAAAAAAGCCAGGCCGTGCGGGCTATCAACTTCAGATGGCTTAGTAAACATGCCTGGGCTGCTTTAACTGCTTCACTTCTGACTCTGGACCTTTGTGCTCATGGACAAGACCACCCAAATCAACCCAACAGATCTTGATCTCGGTAGACACAGCCCCAAAGTAAAGAGGTGTGGTAGAGCAAGAAGCATCTCTGGAACGTTCCCAAGGAGAGTGGCTTGGGACAGAACTTGGAAGTGTGGCTTGGTCTTGCACCAAGGTTGATTGTGATCTGCTACCCACGTTACAAAGCTTTTGTCTTACCACCCAGAGGACTAGCAGTCGGCGGGGAGAAGGAAGAGGAGTGTGAGGTGTGCTCCCTTTGTAACAGGTTTTGCAGAGGGTCTGGGATTCATAATCCAATCCATCTTCTCACTACAGGAGATGCTGGTCAGTGATAATGGTTTCAAAAGATGAAAAACCTGTAAGTCATTTTTCACAAGATGAGATGTCACTGAGGGCTGGACACAAAAGAAGAATAGCACACTTATTGGAAGAGATGATCTCTCAGGAAGAGAATGAACATTTGCCCAGGGGAGAGAAAGTAGGGCTGTGATGGGTGTCAGTCTGGCCATGGAGTTAAGTTGCTGTTTGCGTGGATAAAACACTAGATGTCTCTTGGGAATTCAGTTTAGTTATTACATCGGCCTTATTCAGAGAGTCCTCCTAGTTGATTTGTATATTCCTTGTATTTATACATTATATCAAATTTTGAAATCTTATGGCCCAGATTCTAAGTTGTTTGCAAAAAAAAAGTGACAATGAATTTAAATATTATTAAAACATATATTGTTTGTGAGGCCTTAATAGAGATTAAATGCATACTATCAGCTTTGTGCTTTGCTTGGAAGCTGCTATATTTAGAATTTAAAAAGAGATTTGTCAGATCCCAAGCTTATGTCAATTCCATAAAAGTTTAATGATCTACTTCCAGGTCTAGCAGCATTTAGGATTTATTTACCCTTTTTATTATAAAATTTGTCCAAAATATACACATTCCCCAAAGACTTCTGAGCCCCGAGGCAGAAATATAAATGCACAAAAGTGAACTATAGCAGATGGTAAAATCTCTGTTTGTTAGAGAGTTTTTTCCTCTTTAATCTTTGTTCTCTCATTTTACTTTTCTTTCTCTATTTGGTAAATATGGAGGCAAGAGGGGACCTTCTGTTCCTAAGGGAACCATTTAGGGGAGTCTGTTGAGAAGATTGACTATAATATATAAAGATCATTGATGTGGAGTTCACCTTTCTCCTGGGTAGTTAGAAAACTTGGAGTTGGAAATCATGATGAGAAGCCAAGAACCATGAAATCATGGATTGTTAGTGGGAAGAAACTTAGAGATCATCTAAAGCAATTCTTTCATTTTACAGGTGAGGAAACAGCAACATTCTGCTGGACTTGGTTGGTTGTATATGGTCTCTAATCATAAAACTCAAATGACTCCAAATCCTTTACCATTCAGCTTCTGTGCTGAAGACAAATGAACATTCTGCCTCCACATCCCTTGACTTCCTCAAGTCCAGGAATGGTTGTATCCATTTCCATCATCCTCCAAACATGGCAATATTTTATAGCTCTTCAGCCAATCTAGGGGTTCTCAAACTTTAAAGTATATCCAGATAACCTGGGGTGCTTGTAAGAAATACAGACTCCTAGGCTTCATCTTCAGAGATTCTTCTTCTGTGAGTCCAGAGTGGAGTTCAGTAATCTGCATTTTAACAAGTCCCCCAACTGATTCCAGTGCAGGAGTTCCAGGGTTCACATCGCTTTAAATGCTGACTTTCCCACCTAATTAGTTATACTATCTAGGACAAATGACTAGATGTCTTTAAGCCTCGATGACATGTGTAAAATGGGCCCAAGAGTACCTGTCTTGTAGGATTGCAGTGGCCATTTGTTTGTGATATTATATGAAAAACACTCAGAAGGGAGTACCTTCACTGCTCTTTGCCTGTAATTTAGTTCAATGGACACTTTGCTGTGTGACAGTTAAAAAATATAACAACTACTTTTAAGTTAAATGTAAAATTATCATACTAAAACTCTAAGATAAATCAGTAGGATTTTCAATAAACATTTAAATATCCCTTTGTGAAGTAAGGCAATTCATACATTATTGTGAAATAAGCACTTTCTCTCTCTTAATAAATCAGTGACTTAAAAAATATAAAAACTTTAATAATAAATGACACACTTATGGACTTGTTAGGTACCAAATGGGGGCTAAAATGAAGGAGCCTAATGCCACATGTTGATCCCTCGTCTTTGAACCCTAGTTATATTCTTACACTAAGACATAACTAATCTTCACATGCTTACTGCCTCAGCTTCTACCCTTCTCCTAAAAATTGGCCATTGACCCTCCCTTCCTCTCTCCCTCCTTTCCCATGGCCTCCTTAGGGTAAGAAGGTAATCTAGAGAAGACCAAGACAAGACTGGCTGATATGATATGAGGATTCTCTACTGACCTCTTAAGATCACTGGCACCATGGAAGCAGGCAATCCACTTCTCAAATTCAGCTCTAAAGAGGAAATTTTGATTAGGTTTACATAGAGCATGCTTTCTCCACAATGCACCCTTTCAACCTCTCTCTCCATTGCCATAACAACCCACACCCCATAATCAACAGTATTATTAGGAAAAACAAGTAAAGGAAGCCTGCAGATTCAACCATAGCTTCCATTTTGGAGAGTGATTTTAGGTTGGCTCTGGTGTTCATAACATCTCCTAGTTTGTTTCCGAAATTCTGGAAGAATATCCAGATAGATCCAAGCACATTTTGCAATATGGACAAAGAGATGAAGGCTGTTAAGAGATGTAAAATCACACTCCTGAGAGACAAGGAGAAAAATAAGGTCTAGGTGGGATTAAAGAATCTGACTTCTGTTGACCTCTGTGCTTAGGCTAAAGGTCCAGTAGAATTTCCCCCAGTTTCTTTTGAGTGTTGTTCTTTTTTTAAACCTCCCAAATACCATGACCTATGCTCCAGATAATTAAGGCCCAGCACTAGATTTCTAGAAGAAATGCTCAGAGATAAATTGGAACATGTGTGCCAGTGGAAACGTTTGTCACAGGCTTTTAAGCAACATGGTCCATATTGAGCCCTGTGGAAACATGACATTCGTAGAAAGAAAACTGGACATCAGGGAAGGTATATATCGAGCTAAAAATAATAACACTACCAGCTGACATTTATTGATCACTTACTATGTGCCAGGCCTCATGGTATGCTTTTGGTACAAATGGCTTCTATGGGCTAATTTTATAGTTGGGAAAACTGAAGACTAAATAGTTTAATTAACATGTTCAAAATCACACAGCAAGTGAATAGGTGGAGGCAGGATTTGAATTCACTTCTGGTTGACTTCAATGTCCATAACCTTAACCCTTCTGCTGAAAAACCTCTAGAAGGAAATAGCAAAGCACACAGAAGCATGTGTTGACAGGCTATTTTAAGGGCCATGGAACTGAAACTGTTTGCTGTTACACAATTTCAACCATCCATGAGACCCTGGCTTACCTAGAAATATTACATCTGCAAGATGTAAAAACTTCTTTCTTGGCTTAGTGTGCCTTTTCACTATGGTGAGCTCAAAAGTGACACTTGGAATTTGGCTAGAGAATGTGAACAGCCCTCCCTGGACTGCAAGCTCAACAGCTGTTCACATTTTACACAGTAGGTGAAAATTTATATTAAAAAAAATAGTGGCTCATAAAGAAAGAATATGGAAGAATGACAACTGCAAAAAAAAAAGGAATAATTATATTCATGAAAAATGAACTGGTAAGTGATACATTATTTTTTAAAGCAAAACGTGTTACAGCATTAAAAAATGGTATCTTTAATTAATTCTGCCTAACATTAAAAGAATAAGGTCACTCACCAAAATTGTTGAATGAAGCAAAAATGTGAGAAAGATATACTCTCTGATGTTACTCATAATGAAGAAGTGTTATCTGCTGGTCAATGCACCACCATTATTTCTTGGTTAGAGGTATTATGATTGAAAAGAGACAATGGTTATAACAACCTAATGTGATTATTACATAAAATATACTGGGGCTTCCCTGGTGGCGCAGTGGTTGAGAGTCCGCCTGCCGATGCGGGGGACATGGGTTCGTGCCCCCGTCCGGGGGGATCCCACGTGCCGTGGAGAGGCACGTGGGCCATGGCCGCTGGGCCTGTGTGTCCGGAGCCTGTGCTCCGCGATGGGAGAGGCCACAGCAGTGAGAGGCCCGCGTACCGCAAAAAAAAACCCCCAAAAAAACCCTGAATTGATACAGCTGTACTACATACCCCTTGTTTGGAAAGAATGTCCAATTCTATTAGCATGTCGGGAAGTGATTACTTCAATAACAAATTTTTAAAGCTAGAGCTAAAGAACTACCCAAGAGAGTGCCCAGTCCATTTATTTCACCTATGAACAGACTAACATGTATATTTCTTTGGAGTTTTTTTTTTTTAATTTTTATTTATTTATTTATTTTTATTGGAGTATAGTTGCTTTACAATGTTGTGTTAGTTTCTGCTGTACAGCAAAGTGAATCAGCTATACGTATACATATATCCCCTCTTTTTTAGATTTCCTTCTTGCTTAGGTCACCAGAGAGAACTGAGTAGAGTTCCCTGTGCTATACAGCACGTTCCCATTAGTTATCTATTTTATACAAAGTACTGTATATATGTCAATCCCATTCTCCAAATTCATACCACCCTGCTTACCCCCCAGTATCTATATGTCTGCTCTTCACATCTTTGTCTCTATTTCTGCTTTGCAAATAAGTTCATCTGTATCATTTTTCAGGATTCTGCATATAAGCAATATAGAATATTTGATTTTCTCTTTCTGACTTACTTCACTCTGTATGACAATCTCTAGGCCCATCCATGCCTCTGCAAATGGCACACTTTCATTCCTTTTTATGGTTGAGTAATATTCCATTGTATATATGTGCCAGGTCTTCTTTATCCATTCTTCTGTTGATGGACATTTAGGTTGCTTTCACGACCTGGCTATTGTAAATACTGCTGCAGTGAACATTGGGGTGCATGTATCTTTTTAAATTATGGTTTTCTTTGGGTATATGCCCCGTAGTGGGATTACTGGTCATATGGTAGTTCTATTTTTAGTTTTTTAAGAAACTTCCATAGTAGCTGTATCAATTTACACTCCCACCAACAGTGCTAGAGTGTTCCCTTTTCTCCGCACCCTCTCCAGCATTTACTGTTTGTAGATTTTTTTTTTTTTTCGGTACGTGGGCCTCTCACTGTTGTGGCCTCTGCCGTTTCGGAGCACAGGCTCTGGACGCGCAGGCTCAGCTCAGCGGCCATGGCTCACGGGCCCAGCTGCTCTGCAGCACGTGGGATCTTCCCGGACTGGGACACGACCCCGTGTCCCCTGCATCGGCAGGCGGACTCTCAACCACTGCGCCACCAGGGAAGCCCCTGTTTGTAGATTTTTTGGTGATGGCCATTCTGACCTGTGTGAGGTGATGGCACATTGTAGTTTTTTTTGTTTTTTAATAGATACTCTTTTTTTAAAATTATATTTTATTTTTTATACAGCAGGTTCTTATTAGTCGTCTATTTTATACATATTAGTGTATACATGTCAATCCCAATCTCCCAATTCGTCCCACCACCACACCCCCCACCATTTTCCCCCCTTGGTGTCCATACATTTATTCTCCACATCTGTGTCTCTATTTCTGCCTTGCAAATGGGTTCATCTGTACCATTTTTCTAGATTCCACATATATGCATTTATATACGATATTTGTTTTTCTCTTTCTGACTTACTTCACTCTGTATGACAGTCTCTAGATCCATCCACGTCTTTACAAATGACGTAATTTCATTCTTTTTTATGGCTGGGTAATATTCCATTGTATATATATATCACATCTTCTTTATCCATTCACCTGTCGATGGGCATTTATGTTGCTTCCATGACCTGGCTATTGCAAATAGTGCTGCAAGGAACATTGGGGTGCATGTGTCTTTTTGAATTATGGTTTTCTCTGGGTATATGTCCAGTAGTGGGATTGCTGGGTCATATGGTAATTCTATTTTTAGTTTTTTAAGGAACCTCCATACTGTTCTCCATAGTGGCTGTATCAATTTACATTCCCATCAGCAGTGCAAGAGGGTTCCTTTTTCTCCACCCCTCCTCCAGAATTTCTTGTTTGTAGATTTTTTGATGATGCCCATTCTAACTGGTGTGAGGTGATACCTCATTGTAGTTTTGATTTGCATTTCTCTAATAATTAATGGCGTTGAGCAGCTTTTCATGTGCTTCTTGGCCATCTGTATGTCTTCTTTGGAGAAATGTCTATTTAGGTCTTCTGCCCATTTTTTGATTAGGTGTTTTGTTTCTTTAATATTGAGCTGCATGAGCTGATTACATATTTTAGAGATTAATCCTTTGTCTATTGATTTGTTTGCAAATATTTTCTCCCATCTGAGGGCTGTCTTTTTGTCTTGTTTGTAGTTTCCTTTGCTGTGCAAAAACTTTTAAGTTTCATTAGGTCCCATTTGTTTATTTTTGTTTTTATTTCCATTACTCTAGGAGGTGTATCAAAAAGGATCTTGCTGTGATTTATGTCAAAATGTGTTCTTCCTGTGTTTTCCTCTAAGTGTTTTATAATGTCTGGTCTTAATTTAGACCTTTAATCCATTTCAAGTTTATTTTTGTGTATGGTGTTAGGGAGTGTTCTAATTTCATTCTTTTTCATGTAGCTGTCCAGTGTTCCCAGCACCAGCTGTTGAAGAGACTGTCTTTTCTCCATTGTATATCCTTGCCTCCTTTGTCATAGATTAGTTGACCATAGGTGTGTGGGTTTACCTCTGGGCTTTCTATCCTGTTCCACTGGTCTATATTTCTGTTTTTTTGCCAGTACCCTATTTTCTTGATTACTGTAGCTTTGTAGTGTAGTCTGAAGTCAGGGAATCTGATTCCTCCAGCTCCAATTTTTCCCTTCAGGATTGCTTTGGCTATTTGGCGTCTTTTGTGACTTCATACAAATTTTAAGATTTTTTTTGTTCTACTTCTGTAAAAAATGCCATTGGTAATTTGATAGGGATTGCATTGAATCAGTAGATTGCTTGGGGTAGTATAGTCATTAGTAATAGTAATAGTAATTAGTGATGTTGAGCATCTTTTCATGTGTTTTTTGGCCCTCTGTATGTGTTCTTTAGAAAAATGTCAGTTTAGGTCTTTCACCCATTTTTGGATTGGGTTGTTTGTTTTTTTGATATTGAGCAGCATGAGCTGTTTGTATATTTTAGAGATTTTCCCTTGTCAGTTGATTCATTTGCAAATATTTTCTCCCATTCTGAGGGTTGTATTTTCATGTTGTTTATGTTTTCCTTGCTGTACAAAAGCTTTTATGTTTCATTAGGTCCCATTTGTTTATTTTTGTTTTTATTTTCATTACTCTAGGAGGTGGGTCAAAAAAGAACTTTCTGCGATTCATGTCAAAGAGTGTTCTGCCTATTTTTTCCTCTAACAGTTTTATAGTGTCAGGCCTTACATTTAGTCTTTAATCCATTTTGAGTTTATTTTTGTATATGGTGTTAGGTTGTGTTCTAATTTCATTCGTTTACATGTAGCTGTCTTTTACATCTGTTAGGGAGTGTTCTAATTTCATTGTTTGACATGTAACACCACTTATTGAAGAGACTGTCTTTTCTCCATTGTATGTTCTTGCCTCCTTTGTCATAGATTAGGTGACCATAGGTGCATGGGTTTTTCTCTGGGTTTTCTATCCTGTTCCATTGATCTATATTTCTGTTTTTGTGCCAGTACCATACTGTCTTGATTACTGTAGCTTTGTAGTATAGTCTGAAGTCAGGGAGTCTGATTCCTCCAGCTCCATTTTTGTTTCTCAAGATTGCTTTTGCCATTCAGGGTCTTTTGTGTTTCCATACAAATTGTAAAATTTTTTGTTCTAATTCTATGAAAACTGTCATTGGTAATTTGATAGGGATTGCACTAATATGTAGATTGCTTTGGATAGTATAGTCATTTTCACAATATTGATTCTTCCAATCCAGGAACATGGTATATCTCTCTATCTGTTTGTGCTTCATGTTACAAAGGATTTTCACATACATTCTGGGTCTAACAAATACCCATTTAGCAGTTGAGAAAATTAGGATGCCCAAGGTCAGGGTTAATAAACAAGATTTAAACCCATGTCTTCAATTATTTCTCTGCCACCAACTTCTGTGCCCTGTCTATAGTATGTTCTTTCCAGGAAGAGTTGGGGATCATTTTCAAGTAATTGCATGTATAGGAACATTGTCTAAGTTGCAGCTGGGGATAGTTTGAGGGTGGGCAAGAAATAACCTCACTTTATGCTCTGTTTGGAGTTGACTAAGGAAGGATGATGACATATGGATGCCCAGGGGTGGCTAAAACTTTTATATTCCTGTGAACTGATAGTTGTAAAATCATTTTCAACACTTATTTAGAGGAGAGGATGAGAACTCAGCACATGAATAAGGACTGATGAGGCTGTTGGTGGCTTCCCCAGCTGTCACAGCCTTTATATTCCCGGGAGTTCACGGTTTTGGAAGTGTAGCTCCTCTGGTGTTCCAAGAACAAGCATGACCTTTGGATGGTTTCATCATCAGCATTCTTTTCAACTACATAAAATATTCTCCTTGATAAGAGTTCTGGGAAATTCACTGCCTCTTTTTTTCCCTTTGTATATTCACAGATGTATTATATGCTCTAGTAATAATCTAATAGATTATCTTACAGATTGTTACCCTGGGCAGTTGTCCCACTAGTTCACTCCTTAGTCAAGTGTTAGACTTAATAGAGAATTTTCTCATTTTTTTTGTTGTTCCCCAAATGAAATTTATCAGCCAATAATTATTTATTTATGCTTATTATAGGCATAGTACTTTTCTGGGAATACAGAAAATATCCTTGTTCTCAAGGAGTTTGTAACTCAGGGAAGATAAAACTATCAGGTGATATTTAAATAGTGAACTGTGTATTGCTCAGTTCAGTGTCACTGGAGTCCAGGGAAGGAGATAGTATCTAAACTAGGCTTTAAAATGTGGCTAGAATATTGTGAGGCAGAATGGGAGTGAGTTGGAGGGGGAACAACATTCCATTGAGGGGGAATATGAGTAAAATTCTATAAATTGGAATGAATAATGTGCATGAAAGGGACAGTGAAAAGCTTGCTTGGATGATGAGTATTGAGGGAGAGTGGGAAATACAAGTGACCAGGTCACAATCAAACCTGAAACCCAAGGCAGGATATTTGTTTGATTTAATAAAGGAGAGATTCATCATAGATAACTTGATAGCAAGTGGAAGAACATTAAGAGGATGAATTTGGCATATTTATGATCATCAGGAGCTTGGCGAATGGTGTTAGGAGTGACTTGGGTTAGGAGCTGGATTGCAGAGGGATGTGCCATCCTGCAGATGGGGAAAACCAGCGAGAAGCCTGTTGCAAAAATCCAGGCATAATATTTAGTGAAGCTAGTGATAGGAAGAGAGAGGAAGGGAAAAAAACAAATCTAATAGATTTGTCAAAGGCAAATAGGTAAACATGAAAAGAAAGAGTTCAGAGAGAGAGAGAAATGGAAGATATTAGAGAGAGAAAAAAATAGTAGGAACTGAAATGCCAAAGCTTATGGGGCATTGAGTCCTAACTGGTGTTAAAAAAACAACTTTATGTCAAGTTTTAGAAAGCATGTAACATTGATTAATTCAAGGTCCAGTGCAAATACCTTCTCTAAGAAACCTTTCTAACCTTTTTACATTAATCAAGATTTCAACAAAATGATTGATTAAAAAACCCTCCTTCTTCTGAACTCTCATCACTCTTTTAATATGATCCTCTCATAAAATAAAAAATCAAGAGCCATGTTTTATTCTTTTATGATGTCCAGTGCTTATCATGGTACCTGGTACATTTAAGCGGTTTAATAAGGGCTTGCAAATCGATGAATGAGGTAGGAAAGTGTGGTGTTCAGATTACAGGTGAAAGAAGCCTTACTAACGTTGATAGAACTAAAAATTATATTGCTGAAAGGAACTTTAGGAAATCATTTCATAATTCAAATTCTACCTGAGAAAATATAATCTAACATTTTGTAACATTCTTGTAAAGTGATAATTCAGCCTCTGCTTAAACAACTTTAGTGAAGAGGTAGTTTACTAAATTTTTGGATGGGTAAATTGTTTCAAACTTCTTCCTGTGTTGAGCCCAAAGACTCCTTATTAACTCTACTCATTGCTATCAGAAATGTCTAATGGCAAATGAATCAATTCCTGCCATTAGTTAACTATAGTTATTATGTTTGCTCAACACCCTTTTTTTTCCCCCTTAAATGTAATATTCTTCATTCTTGCAACCCTTCTCCGTGTTTACTAGTTTTGAGATTCCAGTCACCCGGGTTGCTCTTCTCTAGGTAGATTCTGGGTTCATGATGACTCCTTTTAATGGTGGCAGTGTTAAACATATCACTTCTGGTCTGGTTCTGGTTGTAAATAGCAGAACTAGAAACTTATTTTCATGAACACAATCTTTCTAAAAATTCCTCCTGATGCTTTGTTAACATTTTAAAATTCATATTAAGCTTATTGTCAAACTTCTGACTCCTCTTTGTATGTGCTGAGATTTGTATGACTGTTTTTCACTATTAGATTTCATCTTATTATATCCTGCCCATTATCTTAGCCAAGTAGTGATTTTGAATCTTAACCCTATCATTCAACATCCAGCATATTCTCTATACCTTTCAGCTAATATATATATAACCTTATACAAATTATTGATGAAAATATTAAATATGATGGCATCAAGATTCATGTTTGTTTTGCTTCCCATTGCATTTCTGACATCTAGTAGAGTGCTTGGTAAATATTAAATAAATACTTTTGAGTAAATGAATAGCAGAGTTCTTCCTTTAGTCAACTAATCAACACTTTTAAGGTACTGTCATTTTACCAGGTATAAACTATGTGTAAAATTAATAGCCAATATTCCTCCATATTTCTTCCAAAGGTAGAATGAAGTACTCTTTCAAATCCACTGGTTTAACTAAAAGTAATTTTTGGGTAGTAGGTATTTTAAGAAGTACTGATTCCAGGAGATAGGCAGGAAAAGAAGGGGTAAAGGATCATAAGTGTTTGGGAGTCTCCTTATTAAATCCCTCTGGAGGTCCAATACACTTATCTTAGTAAAGACTATAGTAAAACCTAATAAATAAATCAGTTTAACTTTGCTAAAGTCAGACCCTCTTAGATTTATTTACCATGGAATCTTTTTTTTTTGTTCTTATTAATAGCTATTAGTATCTAATAGAACTAGTGTACCATGGAACAGGTTGTGGAAGATGATAATGTACAAGCTTCTCTCAGTTAAAATGAAAATGAAATTCATCAGGAGTGATTTGCTTTTCTTAAGCCCATCTTGAATTTTAACAGTCACCCTTCATGTGACTCACAAACTGGTGCTTCATGTGACTCACAAACTTGTGCTTCATGTGAGCACTCTTCATGTGCTCACAAACTGGTGCTTCAAATAAGCAGAATAGGATGTTAAAAAATTTGGCTCGAGTTGACATTAAGCCATAGATTTATAGCAGGGTTTCCACTCTGGCTTTGCATCATAATTACCTGTTAAAATTTTAAAGAAATTTATATGCTTGTAATTCAGCTTGGAGTGGGTGGGGGTGGGGACAGAGATACACAGGCAGAGTTACTAACTCCTGGGGGCATCCACTGCACTTTCCTTGTTGTAAGTTGAGATATCACACTTTCCCTGTCATCCAGCACTATTCCTGTTTTCCACACAACCCCTCAGAGACCTCTAACAATGGCTGGCAGAGACTCAAACACATTTAGAACAAGGCTCTCTGTTGTTCTTCCCATTTGTCTTGGTCTTCAATTCTCTCATCCCAATATTTGCTCTATCCTTTCCAATCAATCCTTCGCCTTGACTTAGAAGATAAAAGCAAAACAAATATTGAGTAACTTTGCTTTCTCTTTGTCATCTGTCAATATTATTACATTGATCCCAAGTATCATATCTATGCCTTCCAAAACTAAAATAGCCCCTTTGTTTCCTTTGGCATATTTTGCAAGTTTCAATACATTCTTGGGATTTAGCCTTCTTGAATTATTACTCACTCTTCTGAAATATTCCCATGTCTCTATTCTTCCCTCATTTTATATATGCAAACAGATGCAACAATTTTTGAAATGAAATTTTATATTGGTATCATGAAAGAAGCATTAAAATATTTTATGTTCCTTATTAACACTACCAGGAAGTATTTATTAAGTATTCTTTGTTTGTTCATTCATCTATCATTGTAGCATTATGTTCTATATCTGCTACAGGAAGAACAGGGTAAAGAAAAACTGAAAAAAGAGAATTGATCACAGAAATAGTGACCAATATACAGCTTAGGAAAAAAAGTTGCTTTAAAATCCCTGTTATTGGCCACCAAATAATTAAATAGAAAAATTGTTTATATGATTTTTTTTAGCCTATCAAATACATCCCCACCATTACCTTCAATCAAGGTCAGAAGTTGTTAAAATGTATTACAAGAACTTTTGAGTTCTGACTTCTGATTCCTATATATTTTATTCATTTCCTGTTTCATTCTCTCTCCATCCATTTTCCTTCACTAACTTTTACCAGATGCCTGGATAATTTTTTCTTGTCCTTCAAGTGTCAACTTAGACATCAGTTTTAATGTGAAGCCCACCCTGACACCAAAGCTGGGTGTGTTTCCCTCACACCCCTATGAAAGTGAATACTTCTCTATTCCTATCATTAATGGTCTATTTATCTCCTTTCTTTCTCACTGGGACATTAGGGCTTGTGTTTCATTCATTGTTGTATGTCCAGCACCCAGGACAGCGCCTGATACTGTATTCAATAAATACACATTGAATGAAAGAAAGAAGAAAAGAGGGCACTTCTCTCTATATCTTGATCTTCCTGATAAAATATGACTTTGGGTATATCAGCAGCTTGGAGCCAGGAACTCTGTGGAAGAAAAAGCTCTCTTTAAGCATCCTCAGCAACTAATGCAAATGGATGTTCTCAGCTCTCTAGCTGCAGATAGTGTGAGAGACAGGAAGTATATTGTGTGTTTTTTCAGATCCCAGCTGGAGCTGACAGTGCAAAGACTTTCAGAAAATAATTTTGCTATTTGTAAACTGAAGGAATGCGATATGGAAGTAAATGAGGAAGAGTAAATATGGAACTACACAATGTGGTGTTAATAGTCACTGTTGGGGAAATAACTGCACTGTAAAAGGCATGATGATACATAAAGGATAAAACCATTAATTTTTCTCCTCACAAAATCATCCAAATCCAGAGCTATTCCATTACATTAAATGATGAAATCTGCTCACCACAGCTTTTTGAAATTTTGTTTAGGTTATGTGAATTTTCCTTCTGCCTTATTCATGAACTCATGTGGTGTAGTTACCCTTCATAAGGGAAATATGGCTTGATTTCACCACCAGAAATAAACTGAATTCAGATATAGTTTGGAATAAAAATGCACCATCCTTTCCAAAATATAAATACTTAATATTAGTACTTACAGGAAAACATGAAATCTTGAGACTTATAATTCATAAAATATGAATTGACACTCCATTTAGACTACCACAAATTTGAGGACCTGAGTATTTTTGAGATTTCTTTTAGGCCTGATCCATTTTAATTTCTAATAATAAATATGAAGTAACCTATTTCATTTATATCTCCTGCTGTGAAATAAGCTGCTCTATGCAAGAACTCACACTGCCATCTATGACTCAGGAATCATGAGCTCAGGGTGTCTAGGACTAGGGTCCTGTCCCATGTCCTCTGTGGCCTCAGCTCCCAGCCCAGAGACTGGTACACAGAAGGAGCTCAATATATGTTTATAGACTCAGTGAATGATGTCTTTAATTGTTCAGTGTTTGTGCTGGAGTTATTGTGGTACCTGTAGGGTTCTGCTTAACTTCCACCCCAGGAATAAACACAGGTTATATTTCTAATAAATATTTATGTCCAAGGCTCTTCCTCAGTCTCTGGTTTCTCTTGGGGGTACTGTGCCCATCCTGTGACCACTGGTTTCAGCCTGCTTAGAGAGATCCGTTCCTCTCAGGAATTAAGAAAGCAAATGATATAAGGTTCTCTGGGAATGGCTCAAAAGCTAAATGATGCTTCCAAGTGCTGCCCATGTTCTCTCACCTCTGCCCTTCTCCATGCTTGCCTTCCTATCTTAGTTCCCCTCTCAAGCCTTCAACATGGGTTCTGCTTTCTCCACAAAAGCAGAGGGGATATGTTCTTCTCTTGCCCTTTTTCTTCGACTTAGTATACTCTTTTGAGTTTGTCCCGTCTCCTATACTCCTGGTGTGGCATCTTGGTGCCTCTATTGCCCTCTCCCTTTTTAGGTTCTTCTTTCTTGGGCTCCATATCTTTCCTTCTGTTTCATCTCTATCCACTGCTCCATCCATTGACTCCTTAAATGCTCTTTTCTTACTGTCGCACAATGCCCTTTTAAGTCAGCTTCCAGTTGTCAGTGTCTTCTAATGAAGCATATTGAATTTGTATTGTAGCCCTTTTAATACACATTTGATAGTTTTACAATATAAAATACATTTTGTTTAAAAATCAGTGTTCATCTATTTCATCTACCTGCAAAAGATACTTTACAAATCCCCATTTATATTTGATCCCATATAGTTGTGATGGCTGTTCTAGTCTAAGTTAACTCCTCCTAATGCATCATCATTATTTTAGAAAGGGGGAATTTATTACATTTCCTTTGAGAAAGACCACATTAAGAGGAGTTTCTTTGAAGTGGATAATCCAGTTAAAAAAAAAACCAGTTATACATGTTATAGAACTGTATCTGAGACACCAATGCAATTTTCTGAGATTTAATTAATATTCTAAATTAGTGTCTGGAATGCTTTATGTATGGGTTAAGGGAAGACACCATTGAAATCTTGGTTGGTGCAAGGACTTATGGGTGTGTAAGACACAGGGAGTTTATTACTGCTGCTATATCTGAGGTGGATGCTTTTAGAAGCAGAATTTCTGGCCAAAAGCTACATCACATACTCTGGCAAATATGCTTCCTTATTTTGTCTCCTGATTCTTCAGTCCAAATGAATCCAAATTAATTGCAGTTTTATTGATTTTATTCATTTGGCTTAGCAGGGTCATCAGAAAGGAATCATTTTTATTTTTATCTTCATTTTGAGATGTGTGTCAAGGCCACTTGTAAAATAAAAGGCACCAGATTAGTGGTGTTCAAGATATCATTCTGAAGTCTTGAGTAGTAAACAGGGGTTTAGAGAAAAGCTGCATCCAGGGGAGAGGGGTGCTCACAATGCTGCTGTCTGTTTTAGAACAGCCGCACGTTGACAGAGTACTGGTTTAGCTCCTGATTTATTTTCTCCTCCTAGAATATGTGTGAATAGATTTCGTATCTCAAACTGCTTGGTCTTATCCAAACTTTCCTGGACATTCTCCGTTGTCATTCCCATATCCTTATTGAAACCTCGTGGGAAAAAGTAAATGAAAAATAATAACAAGTGAAGATTAAAAAAACCTGATACCAGTGAGAGTCAATGAATATCAGACAAAGTATTATTATTAAAAGTAGGTAAAATAGGAGGAAAAGAATGGAGAGTGACTCTAGCGCTCCAAGGAAGGTGGGGTGAAGATTAGGCTAGTGAATGACTGGAGAGAAAAAGATTTGGAAATGTTCAGTGGGAGACCACAAGGCCAGAGAAAAGTCACCTTGCTGCTTTCAAGGGGAAGTGAGGAAAACACAAGCGTGCTTGCTTAGGCTAAAGAGAATGTGCCTGTAGTGGGGAGAGAGAGAGAAAGAAAGAGAGAGAGAATTAGAATGTCAATATATACACATAAAAAATGCACTGGAAATAACAGTACTTTTTTCTACTCCTTTTTTGTTTTGAGTAGACCAAGTAGGAATTGGCACTTTCAGTAAAGGCAGAAGGTAGAGAACAGTAAGAGGGCCAGCACAGATACTCAAAATAGTGTCATCTAACTCTTTGACCATCTAGTTAGCATCTCAATTGAGTCCATCTTAGGTTGTTGTCCTCAAACACAGATACTGATACTGTGAGAATACTGGGAAGTGTTCCTGGGGAAAACTAATACAGAGACTGTGAGGTGGGAGCACGAAGGGAGGGTGGTTGAGCAAGACGGTGGGAGCAAAGTTCCAGGGGGAGAGCTAATTCCTCAAGGACCTCGAGGCCAGTATGGTCACATCTCAGAGTGGTCTGATTAAGGGCAAGAGAGCTTTGAAGTTTATACTTCTAAACCTGTGGTTCTCAACCTGAGATGGTTCATCCCCCAGGGAACATTTGACAATGTCTGGAGATATATGTAATTGCCATGCTGGGAGAAGTGTGATACTGGTACCCAGTGGGTAGAAGTCAGGAATGCTAAGCATCCTCCAGTGCACAGGACAGACCCCTCCACCCCCACCATAAATAATTATCTGGCCCCAAGTGTCAGTTGTGCTGGGGTTGAGAAACTCTGGTCTATGCCTGTCAGTCACTGGTTCAGGACTACCACCAGGATGGGCACTTAGGGTCCCACGATGACTTTCTGGAAATTTGAGGGCAGCAGGTGCTGGCTGTTGGGAGTGAATATCCACCAAGAGTCCATGAGCGTGAAGATGGCAAAGAAATCATAGGGAGCATGGGCAGAGCGCTGACAGGATATGTTACAGAAGCCTGGCAAATAATATCTCTGTCTTTTCCAACCTCACAACCTTCTCTATCTCAACAATCATCTGGGTTAATATACTGGGACTGCAACACTGCCTTTCCTGATCGATGTCATTCTGAGACCAGGAATCAAAAAATGCAAAACACTATCATTGGGTTGGATACATAACCTGAGCTACCTCTCTCAATGCCAAGGCAAAATGTTTCTTGACATTCTCTTTCTGACTTAAATAATGAGCCACTATTTCACTCATCTTTTGCTCTACGGCCAGGCTAATATCTCCTGAAAGTATTCTAAATTGATACTCAGTAGCTTTCTAAGGTCATTTAAATTCTTAATGAAAAGTCACTCAAGGATATAGTACAAAATAAATACATTGTTATTGATCATGCAATAAGGTATTAGGCTAATTTAATAGTGCTTCTCCCTGAGAGGTACTTAATTCACCAGTATAGTCATTTCTTAGCCATCAGAGATCCTGCTGTTTTTTCATGGCCTAGAAATAGTCATCTCTGATTTGCTCTGCTCCATGTGGCCACCTAGATATTCCAGGATGCCTCATCCCTGTTAAACTTCTTTTCCCTGTCGGCAAAGTGCAGTGACAGAATAAGGATTCATTACTCTTGAAATGACCCTTTCCACAATATCCTCTTTTTATCTCCTTAATCAGCAAAGTGGTGCTCTGAGGACTGGCGGGTTCACCGCCGAGAGGCACATTTATTACCAAGACACAAGCTGAATAATTGTGTATTTACCAACTTCAATTTAACCTCACAACTTAGCTGTCTCTTTCGACAAGGTGAGAAATAAGACCAAGGTCCTCCTCTCCCTGTAGCTTATCAATAACTATGCTCTCTCAACCAAAACTATTTTCATCATCACCCTGGCATGCGTGATTTGCTTTAGCACACAGTTTTTGTCTTCAAAAGAAAAAGGTTTTGTTGTCTTGGTCAAAGCTTTAAGTCAACTAAAAATGGGGCAAAGAAAAGTAACATTCCTCCCCCTGCCCCAGGAAAATGCATGTCTATGTGCAAGGGGAAGAAGAGATTTATTTATTTATTTATTTAGAGAAGAACTGGCTAGTGGCATGCTTCAGGTCAATACATCACTTCTCTCATATGAAAAATAAATGGAAAATTATAGTAAAAATATGATATTAAAAAACATGTGCTCTTGGACTTCATAATTACTAAGGAAATAGTAGAAGTGTGCAGAGACATAAGTATAGGTGGATTTATTGCAGCATTACTTTCAATTGAAAATTAAAAAAAATAACTGGAATGTCCATTAATAGATGATCATGGTGAATTCATACAGTGAAAATTAAATGTACCTCTTAAAAGAGTAAAGTAAGTCTATGACAGCTGACATGGAGAGGTGTCCATGATATATTGTCCAGTGAAAAGAGAGAGTTTTAAAGATCACCTGTATAGATAGTTCCCAATTGTATAAAAGAAATTTTTATTTGCATTAAAAATCTGGATGGTTATTTATCAAACCATTAACAGAGTTTTCTCTTGGAGGCAGGATGACATTGGTACTCAACCAGGAACAATTGTGTGTCTGGCAATGACTGGAGACATGTGTGTTTTTGTCACAAGTGAGGGTGGTGCTACTGGCATGTAGTGGGTCGAGGCCAGAGAGCTGCTAAACATTCTACAATGTACAGGACAGCCCTCATTATGCCAATAGTGTCATGTTTTAGAAACCCAGGATTAGAGAGATTTACACTTTCTATTTTTATGTTCTTTGGTGTTGTAATTTTGGGCAAAAATCTTGCTTTCCTTTTATTTTAATCAAATTAATAAAATATATCCATTTTGAGAAAAAATCCCTGATTATAGCACAGTTAATTTCTATGTAGATTTCAAGCATAACACAGGTCAAATTATGTAACCTTCTTGAGGTAATTCTTAGGTCATTGTATATTGTGGATATTGTTAGTAATAATAAAAATATGTGTCATAAAATTCTATCATTTGAGGAGGTAGAGTGGAGATGAAGGAATTAAAGGAAAAACTAACTGAACTTCAGGTAACTGTCTTGATTATTTTTAGAGTATTATTTCATGCAACATATGTGGAATCTTCTTCCTGACCTGTGGGCTTTCCTCCTTGCCTGTAGTTGCTATGTTCATAAGATGGATACTAATTTAAATAACAGTCAAACCATGATCTATATAGAAGGACGTTTACTGCAGCACTGTTTATAATAGAAAAAAAAGAAATGGAAACAACCTAAGTTGTTTCTAAGTTGTTCTAAGTATGTCAAAAGGGGAATGTCTAAGTAGATTTTGGTATATTTATACAATGGATTACTAGGCAGTCTATTAAAAAGAAGTGGATCTATATGTTCTGACACAGAATGAGATCCATGACATTGTTAAAGGAAAAGAGCAAGTTGCAAACTAATATGTCCAGTATGATTCTCTATTGTAAGTAGATACATATGTAATATATGTATCTATACCTATATACTTATGTGTTTGGTGTGTGTGTGTGTGTGTGTGTGTGTTATAACTATGTCTGTTACAGACACAGGTAAAAATTCAGGAAGACTTTATACCAAACTTTTAAAAGGGTTACCAAGATCTTAAAGTTGGATGCCGGGATTATGGATGTGAGTATGGGTGATTTTACTTTATTGTACTTTTATAAGTACATACATACATAGGTAACCCCTAAACCAGTGGTGCCTACCAAAGCAACTGTAATTGTTTTTTGGACAATATTTGCTAATAAAACAATCAGGAGTCTAACATATAAATTAACTATGTAGGTTGAATTTTCATTGAAATTTTGTTTAATATTTACAAGTTATTAAACTGTATTAGGAGGACAGGTATAGAAATTTAGTAAATATGCTGGATTGCATAATTCTTGCCTTTTTTCATCTAGGCACCACAAGTGGGTTGAGGTGCTATTTATTAGAGGAGACACTGGGTATGCTTAGCATGATGAAAAAATAGTAATAGCTAATGCATACCCAGTTTCACTATGAGCTAGGTAGGCACTGTTCTATGTGCTTAATTGTCACAACAACCCCATTAAATGAATTATATTTTATCCCTATTTTACAGCTGAGCACACTGAGACACAGCAAGGTTAAGTAACTTGCCAAACGAATAAGGAGGAGATCCAAGATTTGAATCTAAGCAACCTGGTTTAAGTTTACCTGTATGAATCATTAAATGATTGGAAAGTCCAGATTACCTAAAGCAAAACTCAATGTGACAGGCCATGCAATGTGATAAATCTGGTGCTGTGATGACACAAAAAACAGACTGGAGCCTCACTGTAACCCTCCTACTTCAAGCAGCACTAGACCACCAGAGTAGAAGCTCCTTTTATGAGCTCAGAAAGTGAAAGGACAACATGTGAACCCTACAAACACTATCACCTACCCACCCACGCCTCAGGTTTGGTTTTAGGAAAACCTTTTATTCTTTTATTTGACCTGGTTGAGGCAGAGTCTTTAGCAGCACAGAAGATAACTGTGATTTAGAAAGACTGAGGTAGAGCCTTCCAGTAGGAGGAGTTGAACCAGGAGAACTCTGTCATCACCCCAATCAATATTCCTCCTTGTCAGCAGCAACCCCAGACTGGCATGGACAAATTTTTTCTCTGAATTCAGTACAGCATCAAAGTCCTAAATGATGCATAGAATTCTGCAGCCAGCCCTCTGGGCTTAAATGTTATAATCAGAGTCAGGGCAGGCGCCTTTCACCTCAAGAGTGTGGCAGGCTAGGGGTCTTACTTTTTCTTTTTTGGAAGGGAAGCACAAACATACTTCTGAAAAGACTTTCACAGTCCCCCACTGTGAATAGAATTTCTGTAACTCTGAAGCTTCTGGAGGCAGATCATACAAAATACCTTTTTTCTCCACCTTTCTGTTCTTCTAAGTTTGGCAGGAAAACTTAATAATAGTCTGTAGGTGGTCTTATGAACTGAATTGAAAAGGGGAGCTTAAAGATGGTTTATCGCTTGTTAAGCATGGGATGGTCCTCAACTTTCAAGGACACCACACTAGTGTTTGTATTCTGCTTTAACAAATGTTGGTATTTCTGAATTTCATCCTATCTTCTGAAAAATATAATTAATGGAATTTGGTGAAAACAAAGAGTAGGAAGGTTAATTAGACAAACTTAGGTATATCATTCTGCAGTATTTTTTGTAAATTTGGTGCTGGCCAATTTGTGTCTTCCCTAAAATTCCTATGTTGAAGCTCTACCCGCAGTGTGATGTTATTTGGAGATGGGGCCTTTGGGAAGTAATTAGGTTCAGATGAGGTCATGAGGGTGGGCCCTTAAAATGGGATTAGTGTCTTTATAAGAAGAGGCACCAGAGACCTTCTTCCTCTCTCTCTTTCTTCACCAGTGTGCACTGAGAAAAGGTCATGTGAGGACACAGTGAGACCTTGCTGGCACCTTGATATTGGGTTTCCAGTCTTCAGAACTGTGAAAAATAAGTTCCTTCTGTTTAAGGCCCCCAGATTATGGTATCTTGTTGTGGAAGCCTGAGCTGACAAAGACAGTGCTCTGATCACTTAGCATTTTTCTGCTTATTGAATGAACTTTTAGTCAATACTTTTCTTATTATGCTAAGAAGATTTTATTTTCTGTTCCAATAGACCAATCTGAAAACCAGCCTTGTATTGGTAGTGTCAGTATGACTGTAGAGTTGTGGCCCAGTGTGAGAGGGTTTTAGATAGTCATCATGACAATTATTCCTGACCTTGGCTCCCATTGCATACATACTCTCCACTCAGAAAATGCCCTTATCCTTTACTGCACATTATCTTAAATGTCTTAATACATCTTAGTTTTCTAGCTCAGTTAGTCTGTCAATGTATTTTGATATATGTGACCACCGAATTTGCGTTTGTGTAGAAAACTGGGACTTGTAATCTTTAATCAAAACTTAGCAACACTGAAAATTTGTTCTAAGAAGAAACTTTAGAGCCCTAAATAATTTTGTTATTAGAGAATGAAAAGCAAAGAAACCTTGTACTCATGGGGTAAAGAAAAAAAAATAACACAAAAGGAAGTGGGAGAAGATAAAAGATAAAAGGAAAAACAAAATAAATGAACAAAAAAAGAAGAAAAGGGGCTTCCCTCGTGGCCTAGTGGTCGGGAGTATGCCTCCCAATGCAGGGGACATGGGTTCAAGCCCTGGTCCTGGAAGATCCCACATGCCTTGGAGCAGCTGGACCCATGTGCCATAGCTTCTGAGCCTGCGCTCTGGAGCCTGTGAGCTGCAACTACTGAGCCCACGTGCTACAACTACTGAAGCCTGCATGCCTAGAGCCTGTGCTCTACAGCAAGAGAAGCCACCGCAATGAGAAGCCCATGAACCACAATGAAGAGGAGCCCCCGCTCGCCACTATTAGAGAAAGCCCATACACAGCAATGAAGACCCAACGAAGCCAAAAAAATAAATAAATAAAAATTTTTTAAAAAAGAAGAAAAAACAGAAAATTCAAATATTGATTCTTTGAGAAAACCAATGAAATTAATGAACTTTTTTGAGAATGATTCAGGATAAAAGAATGCAAGCAGGCAAGTACAATGTCATGAATGAGAGACACGACATGAACACCAATACAGGTGTTATAAGAGAATACTACATTCAACTTCATGACAGCAAATTTGAAAATCCAGACACTTCCTAGCAAAATATTAATCACAAAAATTGATTCAATAAAAAGTGGAACCCTTGAATTGTCTGATAAATCTGGGGAATATTGATAACTGAGAAAAGATCTATCATTAAAAAAGGTGAAAGATTTATACGGTCTGAAGAGAAACAAGAGTATCATAAAAGAGCTACTAGGACAAGATGGGTTCCAGCTGAGTTATATATCACCTTAAAGAATAGATGATACCTGTGTAATTGAACTTATTGCAAGCTATAGAAATGATTGATAAGCCTAATGAAATATATAAAGCCAGAATAACTTTTAATTTATTTTTATCTGTGTTGGGTCTTCATTGCTATGTGCGGGCATTCCCTAGTTGTGGCGAGCAGGAGCTACTTTTCATTGCAGTGCATGGGCTTCTCATTGTGGTGGCTTGTCTTGTTGTAGATCATGGGCTGTAGGCACACGGGCTTCAGTAGTTGTATCTTGTGGGCTCTGGAGTGCAGGCTCAGTAGTTGTGGTGCACGGGCTTATTTTCTCTGTGGCATGTGAGATCTCCCCAGACCAGGGCTTGAACCTGTGTCCCCTGCATTGGCAGGCAGATTCTTAACCACTGAGTCACCACAGAAACCCCAAAATAACTTTTTGTTTTTTTCTGAACATTTTTATTGGAGTATAATTGCTTTACAATGGTGTGTTAGTTTCTGCTTTATAACAAAGTAAATCAGTTATACATATACATATATCCCCATATATCTTCCCTCTTGTGTCTCCCTTCCTCCCACTCTCCCTATCCCACCCTTCTAGCTGGTCACAGAGCACCAAGCTGATTTCCCTGTGCTATGCAACTTCTTCCCACTAGCTAGCTATTTTACCTTTGGTAGTGTATATATGTCCATATATACACTACCACTCTCTCATTTTGTCCCAGCTTACCCTTTCCCCTCTCCATGTCCTCAAGTCCATTCTCTAGTAGGTCTGCGTCTTTATTCCTGTCTTGCCCGTAGGTTCTTCATGACCTTTTTTTTAGGTTCCATATATATGTGTTAGCATACGGTATTTGTTTTTCGCTTTCTGACTTACTTCACTCTGTATGATTGTCTCTAGGTCCATCCACCTCACTAAAAATAACTCAATTTCATTTCTTTTTATGGCTGAGTAATATTCCATTGTATATATGTGCCACATCTTCTTTATCCATTCATCCGATGATGGGCACTTAGGTTGTTTCCATCTCCAGGCTATTGTAAATAGAGCTGCAATGAACATTTTGGTACATGACTCTTTTTGAATTATGGTTTTCTCAGGGTATATGCCCAGTAGTGGGGTTGATGGGTTGTATGGTAGTTCTATTTTTAGTTTTTTAAGGAACCTCC
The DNA here is from genome assembly GCF_003031525.2 of Neophocaena asiaeorientalis asiaeorientalis. Lineage (NCBI taxonomy): Eukaryota > Metazoa > Chordata > Mammalia > Artiodactyla > Phocoenidae > Neophocaena > Neophocaena asiaeorientalis. The sequence continues at coordinate 654,434 of NW_020174289.1, forward strand.
ATACTGTTCTCCATAGTGGCTGTATCAATTTACATTCCCACCAACAGTGTATGAGGGTTCCCTTTTCTCCACACCCTCTCCAGCATTTGTTGTTTGTAGATTTTCTGATGATGACCATTCTGACCCGTGTGAGATAATATCGCATTGTAATTTTGATTTGCATTTCTCTAATGATTAATGATGTTGAGCATTCTTTCATGTGTTTGTTGGCAATTTGTATATCTTCTTTGGAGAAATGTCTATTTAGGTCTTCTGCCCATTTTTGCATTGGGTTGAATATTTTTTTGATACTGAGCTGCATGAGCTGCTTATAAATTTTGGAGATTAATCCTTTGTCAGTTGCTTCATTTGCAAATATTTTCTCCCATTCTGAGGGTTGTCTTTTCATCTTGTTTATGGTTTCCTTTGCTGTGCAAAAGCTTTTAAGTTTCATTAGGTCCCATTTGTTTATTTTTGTTTTTATTTCCATTTCTCTAGGAGGTGGGTCAAAAAGGATCTTGCTGTGATTTATGTCATAGAGTGTTCTACCTATGTTTTCCTCTAAGAGTTTTATAGTGTCTAGCTTTAAATTTAGGTCTTTAATCCATTTTGAGTTTATTTTTGTGCATGGTGTTAGGGAGTATTCTAATTTCATTCTTTTAAATGTAGCTGTACAGTTTTCCCAGAACCACTTACTGAAGAGGCTGTCTTTTCTCCATTGTATATTCTTGCCTCCTTTACCAAAGATAAGGTGACCGTATGTGCGCGTGTTTATCTCTGGACTTTCTATCCTGTTCCATTGATCTGTATTTCTGATTTTGTGCCAGTACCATACTGTGTTGATTACTGTATCTTTGTAGTATAGTCTGAAGTCCAGGAGTCTGATTCCTCTTGTTCTGTTTTTCTTTCTAAAGATTGTTTTGGCTATTCAGGGTCTTTTGTGTTACCATACAAACTGTGAAATTTTTTGTTTGAGTTCTGTGAAAAATGCCAGTGGTAGTTTGACAGGGATTGCATTAAATGTGTAGATTGCTGTAGGTAGTATAGTCATTTTCACAATGTTGATTCTTCCAATCCAAGAACATGGTATATCTCTCGATCTATTTGTATCATCTTTAATTTCTTTCATCAGTGTCTTATAATTTTCTGCATACAGGTCTTTTGTCTCCTTAGGTAGGTTTATTCCTAGATATTTTATTCTTTTTGTTGCAATGGTAAATGGGAGTGTTTTCTTGATTTCACTTTCAGATTTTTCATCATTAGTGTATAGGAATGCCAGAGATTTCTGTGCATTAATTTAGTATCCTGCTACTTTACCAAATTCATTGATTATCTCTAGTAGTTTTCTGGTAGCATCTTTAGGATTCTCTATGTATAGTATCATGTCATTTGAAAATAGTGACAGTTTTTCTTCTTCTTTTACAATTTGGATACCTTTTATTGCTTTTTCTTCTCTGATTGCTGTGGCTAAAACTTCTAAAAGTATGTTGAATAATAGTGGTGAGTGGGCAACCTTGTCTTGTTTTCCTGATCTTAGTGGAGTAAGTTCCCACCATGCCTACTTTCTGGAGGGTTTTTATCATAAATGGGTGTTGAATTTTGTTGAAAGCTTTTTCTTCATCTATTGAGATGATCATATGTTTCTTCTCCTTCAATTTGTTAATATGGTTTATCACGTTGATTGATTTGCATATATTGAAGAATCCTTGCATTCGTGGAGTAAACCCCACTTGATCATGGTATATATATGATCTTTTTAATGTGCTCTTGGATTCTGTTTGCTAGTATTTTGTTGAGGATTTTTGCATCTATGTTCATCAGTGATATTGGTCTGTAGTTTTCTTTCTTTGTGACATCCTTGTCTGGTTTTGGTATCAAGGTGATGGTGGCCTCGTAGAAGGAATTTGGGAGTGTTCCTCCCTCTGCTATATTTTGGAAGAGTTTGAGAAGGATAGGTGTTAGCTCTTCTCTAAATGTTTGATAGAATTCGCCTGTGAAGCCATCTGGTCCTGGGCTTTTGTTTGTTGGAAGATTTTTAATCACAGTTTCAATTTCAGTGCTTGTGATTGGTCTGTTCATATTTTCTATTTCTTCCTGAGTTAGTCTCGGCAGGTTGTGCATTTCTAAGAGTTTGTCCATTTCTTCCAGGTTGTCCATTTTATTGGCATGCATAGAGCTGCTTATAGTAATCTCTCATGATCCTTTTCATTTCTGCAGTGTCAGTTGTTACTTCTCCTTTTTCATTTCGAATTCTATTGATTTGAGTCTTCTCTCTTTTTTTCTTGATGTGTCTGGTTAATCAATTTTGTTTATCTGCTCAAATAACTAGTTTTTAGTTTTATTGCTCTTTGCTATCATTTCCTTCATTTCTTTTTCATTTATTTCTGATCTGATCTTTATGAATTCTTTCTTTCTGCTAGTTGTGGGGTTTTGTTTTTCTTCTTTCTCTAATTGCTTTAGGTGTAAGTTTAGGTTGTTTATTTGAGATGTATCTTGTTTCTTAAGATAGGATTATATTGCTATAAACTTCCCACTTAGATCTGCTTTTGCTGCATCCCATAGGTTTTGGGTCATCATGTTTTCATTGTCATTTGTTTCTAGGTATTTTTAAATTTCCTCTTTGATTTCTTCAGTTATCTCTTGGTTATTAAGTAGTGTATTGTTTAGCCTCCATGTGTTTGTATATTTTTAACAGTTTTTTTCCCTCTAATTGTTATCTCGTCTCATAGAATTGTGGTCAGAAAAGATACTTGATACAATTTCAATTTTCTTAAATTTACCAAGGCTTGATTTGTGACCCAAGATATGATCTATCCTGGAGAATTTTCCATAAGCACTTGAGAGAAATGTGTATTCTGTTGTTTTTGGATGGAATGTCCTATACATTTCAATTAATTCCATCTTATTTAATGTATCATTTAAAGCTCATGTTTCCTTATTTATTTTCATTTTGGATGATCTGTCCATTGGTGAAAGTGGGTGTTAAAGTCCCCTACTATGATTGTTTTGCTGTCGATTTCACCTTTTTTGGCAGTTAGTATTTGCCTTATGTATTGATGTGCTCCTATGTTGGGTGCATAAATATTTACAATTGTTATATCTTCTTCTTGGATCGATCCCTTGATCATTATGTATGGAGTACTTAATCCATTTACATGTAAGGTAATTATCAATGCATATGTTCCTATTAGCATTTTCTTAACTGTTTTGGGTTTGTTATTGTAGGTCTTTTCCTTGTCTTGTGTTTCCTGCCTAGAGAAGTTCCTTTAGCATTTGTTTTAAAGGTGGTTTGGTTATGCTGAATTCTCTTAGCTTTTGCTTATCTGTAAATTTTTTAATTTCTCTGTCAAATCTGAATGAGATCCTTGCTGGGTAGAGTAATCTTGGTTGTAGGTTTTTCCCTTTCATCACTTTAAATATGTCCTGCCACTCCCTGCTGGCTTGCAGTGTTTCTGCTGAAAGATCAGCTGTTAACCTTATGGGGATTCCCTTGTTTATTATTTGTTGTTTTTCCCTTGCTGCTTTTAATATATTTTCTTTGTATTTAATTTTTGATGGTTTGATTAGTATGTGTCTTGGCATGTTTCTCCTTGGATTTATCCTCTATGGGACTCTCTGTGCTTCCTGGACTTGATTAACTATTTCCTTTCCCATATTAGGGAAGTTTTCAACTATAATCTCTTCAAATATTTTCTCAGTCCCTTTCTTTTTCTCTTCTTCTTCTGGGACCCCTATAATTCGAATGTGGTGCATTTAATATTGTACCAGAAGTCTCTGAGACTGCCCTCAATTCTTTTCATTCTTTATTCTGCTCTGCAGTAGTTATTTCCACTATTTTATCTTCCAAGTCACTTATCCGTTCTTCTGCCTCAGTTATTCTGCTATTGATTCCTTCTAGAGAATTTTTAATTTCATTTATTTTGTTGTTCATCACTGTTTGTTTGCTCTTTAGTCCTTATAGGTGCATGTTAAACATTTCTTGTATTTTCTCCATTCTATTTCTAAGATTTTGGATCATCTTTACTAGCATTACTCTGAATTCTTTTTCAGGTAGACTGCCTATTTCCTCTTCATTTTTTAGGTCTGGTGTGTTTTTACCTTGCTCCCTTATGTGCTGTATGTTTCTTTATCTTCTCATTTTGCTTAACTTACTGTGTTTGGGGTCTCCTTTTCACAGGTTGCAGGTTCGTAATTCCCATTGTTTTTGGTGTCTGCCCCCAGTGGCTAAGGTTGGTTCAGTGGGTTGTGTAGGCTTCTGGTCGAGGGGACTACTGCTTGTGTTCTGGTGTATGAGGCTGGATCTTGTCTTTCTGGTGGGCTGGTCCACATCTGGTTGTGTGTTTTGGGGTGTCTCTGACCTTATTATGATTTCAAGCAGTCTCTCTTCTAATGGGTAGCGTTGTGTTCCTGTCTTGCTAGTTGTTTGGCATAGGGTGTCTAGCACTGTAGCTTGATGGTCTTTGAGTGGAGCTGGGTCTTGGCATTGAGATGGATATTTCTGGGAGATTTTCACCATTTGCTATTATGTGGAGCTGGGAGGTCTCTGGTGGACCAATCCTGAACTTGGCTGTCCCAACTCAGAGGCACAGCCCTGACCCCTGGCTGGATCAGCAAGAGCCTGTCATCCACATGGCTCAGAATAAAAGGGAGAAAAAAAGAAAGAAAATGATAAAATTAAATAAAATATAATAAAATTGTTAAAATAAAAAATAATTATTAAAAAAATTTTTTTAAGTAATTTGAAAAAAGAAAGAACAACCAAACCAAGAAACAAATCCACCAATGATACCAAGTGCTGAAAACTATATTAAAGAAAGAAAAGGACAGACAGAGCCCAGGACAAATGGTAAAAGCAAATCTATACAGACAAAATGACACACAGAAGCATATGCATACACACTCACAAAAAGAGAAAAAGGGAAAAATAATATATATCGTTGGTCCCAAAGTCCACCTCCTCAATTTGTGATGATTTTTTGTCTATTCAGGTAATCCACAGATGCAGGGTACATCAGGTTGACTGTGGAGATTTAATCCACTGCTCCTGAGGCTGCTGGGAGAAATTTCCCTTTCTCTTCTTTCTTCGCACAGATCCCAGGGTTCAGCTTTGGATTTGGCCCTGCCTCAGTGTGTAGGTCACCTGAGGGCTCAGACAAGATGGGGTTAAAAGAGCAGCTGATTCGGGGGCTCTGGCTCACTCAGGTTGGGGGGATAGAGGGGTACAGATTTCGGGGTGAGCCTGCGGCGGCAGAGCCTGGGGTGATGTTGCACCAGCCTAAGGCGCGCCGTGTGTTCTCCGAGGGAAGTTGTCCCTGGATCACGGGACCCTGGCAGTGGCAGGCTGCACAGGCTCCCGGGAGAAGCAGTGTGGATGGTGACCTGTGCTTGCACACAGGCTTCTTGTTGGCGGCAGCAGCAGCCTTAGTGTCTCATGCCCGTCTCTCTGCTCACGCCCGTCTCTGGAGCTCCTTTAAGCAGTAGTCTTAATCCCCTCTCCTCGCGCATCAGGAAACAAAGAGGCAATAAAAAGTCTCTTGTCTCTTCGGCAGCTCCAGACTTTTTCCCGGACTCCCTCCCAGCCATCCGTGGTGCACTAACCCCTTCAGGCTGTGTTCATACATCCAACCCCAGTCCTCTCATGCCCTACCCAGGCACGTGGGGAGTTTCTTGCCTTTTGGGAGGTCTGCCTTCATTCAGTAGGTGTTCTGTAGGAGTTGCCTCACACGTAGATATATTTCTTTTTTTTTCTTTTGCGGTACGCGGGCCTCTCACTGTTGTGGCCTCTCCCATTGACAGAATAACTTTTTAAATATCAAAATCTGATAGAGAGATTGTGAAAGATGACTTAGACTAATCTCATAAAAATCTAGAAGATAAACTTCTAAATGAAATGTTGATAAATATATTTTTGTATAGTTAATTTGTAGAATGTGAGGATAGTTCAATATTAGAAAAATCTAATATGTAATATATTAGTAAATTAAAAGAAAGATCCTATGATGTAATTAGACACTGACAGGCATTTGATAAAATTATTAGTGTTTATAAAAACACTAAGTAAAATAAGAAGAGTAGGAAACTAAATATAACAAAGGCTATTTACTTTTAAAAAGCAACTAGTATTCTAAATATTAAAACCACTTCCATTAAAAATGAGCAACTAGGTAGATGTGCTGGCAGTCATTCTCACACAATACAATCCTGGAGGGTCTAGGTAATGCAATAAGAGAAGAATAATAAAACATTTGCATTAAACATTAAAAATAGATAGAATTAATTCTTTTTGTTAATATAAATACATACCCAGAAAATCTAAGAAACTCCAGTAAAATGACCTATTTGGATTAATAAGCTAATTTATAAGTTGACTGAGTATAAGATGAATTTACAGAAATCAATAGCTTTTCTTTATTGTAAAAATTAAAACCTAAAAGAGAAACAAATTTATTTACAATAGTAATTAAAACAGTAAAATATTAGAGAAAACATTTAACAAATAAGGCCAGTACCTGTATTACGTAGACCATAAAGAAATCATGGAAGGCCATAGAACAAGATCTGAACAACTTGGAAGATTTGTCATGTATTTGGTTGGAAAAATTTAATGTCGTGTATTCCAGTTTTCACAATATTGACATATACATTTAATGCAACTCCACTAAACATCATATCAGATTTTCTGTGAGGTATGAGAATTAGATATAAAATTATTTAAAATTTTACATGGAAGAATAAATCTATGAGAGCAGACAAGCAAAATTAAAACTAAAAAAACAAATAATAAAAGAATAGTGATGGGTAGAAGTGGTAATAGATATTAGAACATAATAAAAGAATCACTCTAATAAGTAGGATATGATTTTTCATAGAAATAGACAAAAAAGTCCTGTGGGACAGAATTGAGAATACAGATATAGATATGACTCTATATAAAAATTTAATATATATCTAATATCTAAAAGAAATGGGATATTTAACAAATGATGCTAGCTCAACTAGAATAAAATTGGAATAAAACTGAATTGAATTCTTTCTTATGCCGTATATAAAAATAAATTCCCGATGGACTGAAGACATAAATGTAAAACATAAAATAATTAAAGCCCTTCAAGAGAATGGAGTGGAGTACAGAATTCCCTCTCATAGTGTCTCTTCAGTCAACAACTTAGCCATGATGGCCCTTCAAATATTATACCACTTTTAGGATGGTTTTCTCACCCAAAAACATACAAAATAAGTGAACTAACAGAGGTGATATTTCAATTATGGTATCAGGCAGAACACCATTAACTTGACACAGTAGTTTTCAATCAGAGAGAGCATCATGTGTAATAGATTTGAATTGTGCATCTTGTTTGGATGAACCCAAAATATTTTGCCTTGCATGTACCCATCAAAGGAGAAGGATGAAGAGGTAGTATTTCCTACATGTTTTCAATCTGTCATGCACATATATTATTTCCACATTTTGAAATGTTCTAGTTTCCCTTTTATGTTTATCTAAAGGTGCTTTTCTGGACAATTTGAATACAAGATAATCATGAACTTCCTCAAAGTTTTAAATATTGGTGGAGACAATGGGAAAGAAAGGGAAAAAAACAGAGTCTAAATCATACATACATTTTATGTGTGAACTATATTTACTTTCAAATTGTTTATGATTATTATTATTATTTTCAATAGTTGAAGTTTTTTTTTGTTGTTGTTGTTTGTTTTGTTTTGTTTTTTTTGGCCATGCTGCGTGGCTTGTGAGATCTTAGTTCCCCAACCAGGGATTGAGCCCAGGCCATGGCATTGAAAGCCCAGAATCCTACCACTAGGCCACCAGGGAACTCTCTTTTTTACTATTTACATATACTTGTTTTCACTGTTTACTGAATATTCTTTTCTATCTGTGAAAATTATTTGGGTATCTCCTGAGTTGTAATAAAACACGTCATTATTTACCCTCTTAAAATTAGGGGAAATAGTTTTTTATTGTGGTAAAAAACACATAATATGAAATCCACGTTCAATAAAATTTTAAGTATATGTCCACATCTTTGTGCAGCAATCTCTAGAACTTTCATCTTGCTTCACGGAAACTCTGTACCCTTTAAACCACAGCTTCCCACTCCCACCTGCCTCCAGCTCCTGGTAACCCCCATTCTACTCTTGCTCCTATGTGTTGGAATGTTGTTAATGCAATGGGTTTTTTTTTTTTTTTAACATCTTTATTGGAGTGTAATTACTTTACAATGGTGTGTTAGCTTCTGCTTGATAACAAAGTGAATCAGCTATACATATACATATATCCTCCCTCTTGCATCTCCCTCCCACCCTCCCTATCCCACCCCTCTAGGTGGTCACAAAGCACGAGCTGATCTTCCTGTGCTATGCAGCTGCTTCCCACAAGCTATCTATTTTACATTTGGTAGTATATAATGTAATGTGTTTTTTAATGTGACAGGATTTTTTTAAAAATTAAGGTTCTAAAGTCAGAAACAGGCTTATATGTACAACACAGGTAGAAGTGAGGGCAAGGTGAAATAATATTAGCTGTAAACCTAGAAGCTAGAAAAAAAATAGGGACATATTTACCAATTTAAAACTTATGTTTAGAAAAGACACCATAACCACAGACAAGGGATTGATTTTATAATATTTGTTTAATACAGATGACAAAAAGCTGTCATTTATATTATATAAAGAACTCTTTTTCTTTAGATTCCATATATATGTGTTAGCATACAGTATTTGTTTTTCTTTTTCTGACTTACTTCACTCTGTAGGACAGACTCTAGGTCCATCTACCTCACTACAAATAACTCCATTTTGTTTATTTTTATGGCTGAGTAATATTCCATTGTATATATGTGCCACATCTTCTTTATCCATTCATCTGTCGATGGACACTTATGTTGCTTTCATGTCCTGGCTATTGTAAATAGAGCTTCAATGAACATTGTGGTATAGGAAGCAGCCGCATAGCACAGGGAGGTCGGCTCGGTGCTTTGTGACCACCTAGAGGGGTGGGATAGGGACGGTGGGAGGGAGACGCAAGAGGGAGGGGATATGGGGATATATGTATACGTATAGCTGATTCACTTTGTTATAAAACAGAAACTAACACACCATTCTAAAGCAACTACACTCCAATAAAGATGTTTTAAAAAAAAACTCTTACAAATTTTAAGTAAAAAGACAAGCCACATAGCAATGACAAATAGGTAGAAGATAAAAATGTATTTATAGAGGAACAAATGCAAATGGTTAAGAAACATAAAACTATGCTAAACTCACTAGCAGAGAGGAAGATACAACTTATAGTAAAAATGAGCTATCATACTACACCTAACAGATTGACAAAAGTTTAGAAAGTGAAAACTAGTGCTGGTGAGCATTTGGGAAAAGTTTCTCTCCTGTACTGCTGGTGAAACTGAATCACAGTAACCTTTTGGGAAAATAATTGTTAAAAAGACAGCACATATTTACTTCAACGTCCACTCTTAGAATCTAACCCACATAAATTAAAGCACCAGTATGAAAGGAAATATACCCCAAATTTACGTTAGCTCATTGTTTATTCAACAATAAGTTAAAAACGAAGCAAGTGACTATCAATAGGGAAATTATTAAATTTTTATACTCATGCCATGAATGTTATCCAGCCTATATTGAATTTAAGACTATACCAGTTGATCTGAAGAAATTTCTATGCAATATTGTGGACTGAAAAAACCATGAGACAAAAGAATGTGAATGATGCAATCTCATTTTTTTGGTAAAGCTCTAACACATATTTATGTGCCAATGTGTATGCATGTATATATATATATATACATGTATACGCATTTATAGGTGCTTGTATATGATTAGGTGTACATGGAGAAAAATACAGACAACACACTCTAGGTTCTTCACATAGGTTAATTCGGAATAGGGCTAAGTGGGAAAAGACTGTGTTTTTAAAAAGCACCTGTGATGTATAGCAAGGATGCCTCCAGCGGTACGTAATGGTCAACACTGACTTAACTAGCTTAAACAAAAAATATACATATTAAAAAAATTTTTTTTAATTAATTTATTTTACTTATTCTTTTTTTTTTTTTTGGCTGCGTTGGGTCTTCACTGCTGCACGCAGGCTTTCTCTAGTTGAGGCGAGTGGGGCCTACTCTTCATTGTGGTGCATGGACTTCTCATTGTGGTGGCTTCTCTTGTTGCAGAGCATGGGCTCTAGGTGCATGGGCTTCAGTATTTGTGGCACGCAGGCTCAGTAGTTGAGGCTCGCAGGCTCTGGAGCTCAGGCTCAGTAGTTGTGGCACACGGGCTTAGTTGCTCCGTGGCATGTGGGATCTTCCTGGACCAGGGCTCGGACCTGTGTCCCCCGCATTGGCAGGAGGATTCTTAACCAGTGTGCCACCAGGGAAGCCCAATGAAGATACATATTATTTCAAGTAACAAAAAGTGTTGAAGTAGGGTAGACACAGTTTGATTAATTCCAGGGATAAATTACGTTTTCAAGGAAAAAGATACATTTGTCTTTCTACACTGTCATCCCCAGGATGTTGGCTTTGTTCTTGGCTATCTCTCCCTGAGGCCATAAGATGACGTTCAAAACTCCAGGCACCACATGCAGTCATAAACATCCATGGTTTACGTTTAGTTTTAGAAATGAGGAAACCTGTCCTAGAAGCCTGCCCCAACATCAATGGCCAACAAGGACTATGAAATGTCCTGGTTTTACTGAACAGATTTACCCTGAGGCTTTGGATGGGATTCCGATTTCTGAAGTGTGGACCCCTGAATAAAACTGGATTAGGGTTTGCAAGGAAGCAGAGAGAAATGCCTATCTGGCAAGCAATAGTACCTGCTACATATGACCTAATCCAATATGTAGTAATACAGAAATGTATGTGCTTGTGTATTGTATGAAGACATTCATACAATTAAATTTCAAAAAGGGAGAAAATCTCCTCACTGAGAAAAATCATAGCAACTGTTCAATGTATAATTTTAGAAATTCAGTACAAGGGCTTCTTTTTAGAGCTTTCAAATTTCAACCCAAATGGAGAAAATTTGCTAGAAAACATGTAACTCCACCACCATGAGAAAGAATACTACAATGTTTTTGTGTCACTTAACTGTGTAAGAGGTTTACCATTTGCCCCACCCCAAAACAAGCAAGCCATTAATCTTCAGACAATACAAATGGCTTCCCCTCTCCCTCTTTTAAAATTTATTTAAGGAAAGCTTGGTAGCATCTCATCAATCCCTATGCAATGTGTAGGATAATACATTGTGAACCTATTGTGTTGACTTTTAAGATAAGAGCTCTTAAGGATTTTTAAGCCATCAAGCAGTATCCATCAGAACAAATAAATGAGACATTGCTCTATTCTTTTCAGGCAGGATACATTCTGTGCCCTATCTTTTCCGTGACCTACAAGGTTTTAAGAGAAGAGCTTCCAGAGTTTTATTGGCAAAGCCACTATTAGGACTTCCCTCTCTCTTCCAAGCTCTTTGAGGGTCAGCCTTAAAGCAAGCATTAAGCGAATGGCTAATGGAATTAAAGGTATAATAATAGAAGGATATAGTGAGACAATTGTATTAACAAGAAATAAATCATGTTGAATGTAAGGTAAGTGTTTTTTAATTGATTGATGGGAAGGATGCGCCACAGGTTTTGTCGCGGACTAACAGCCATTTACCTCCCCATCTACAGTAAAAAGCCAAAATGTAGAAAAAAAGATAAGAAAATTATGCAGTGGGAAGATAAATTATTCAGAGAAGATGGCCATTTTGTGCTGACATCACTAATGTGAAAAGGCATTAAATCTTTGACACTAGCTTCATTCCTTAGGAGCTGTGGGGTTAAAACTGTGTTTTGTACTAGGGATAAAAATTGAAATGACTACTCCTGAAGCTTTCATCTGTGCCATGGCTTCTAAGGTGATTGGATACCTGAGGAAATAGCTGGTTCTGTGCTTTCCAAGTTGAATACCAATCTTACACTTTGAAAGCTTACACTTTGACAGTGCCTCTGTCTATATTATTATAACAATCTAGCTGTCAATATTTTTCACTCAGTTGGCAAAGCTTATGTGCCCTGATGTTAAGGATAGAGAGCTACATGGAAGACATTTTAAGTACTATTGGGTATAGAAAAAACTTGATGCTGAGTTTCATAACTAAATGCCTTTTATTGTACACTCACCATTACCAAGCCCTCTCTTCGACTTTAGCTCCTCTTATATCCTACCATAATTCTCTTTCTCTTCAGTTATTCTTACTACTTAGTTACTAGGACAGTATTATCATTTCACAGACAAGGAAACCATAGTTTAGAGGGATTAAACTCAGATTGCTAATTAGAGGTAAGGGGTAATATTAGAACCCAGGGATGCATGAGATTGCAAAGCCTGCACTGTCTCCTCATACCAGACTATGGCAGTGATGTTTTGAAGCTCTATAAAATATTGCAGTTGAGTGGAAGGTCTGACTAAGAACATCTGAGATTCTTCCAAACGTGATTATCATAGATTGGGTTCTCTGGAAGCAGATATTAAGAAGTTTGGGATGCAAAATTTTTATTAGGGTGAAAAAAAAATGGAGAGGAAGCAGGATGGGGCAGAGGAAGTAGCCAAACTGCAATGCTAGTCCAACAACACTTTCGCCAACCCTGTTAGGAACTTTGGAGTAAACATTTCATCTGAGCATCCTGCAATGGGTTGAAATGAGCTGTCCCTTTGTCCCCTGACCTTGCTTGGTCAAGCTGCTCCAGGAAGGGTGTGATCTCCTGCAAGGAGGCTTGAAAGCTCCAGGAGGGAACTGAAAAAGAGCCAGCAAGTCCTTCCTTGAAAGCGGATCTGGACACCATATCTGTGTCTATCCCTCTAGTAACTTCAGAGTTTCTATAATGGACCAGGAAATGGTTTCCTTTGTCATTGTTTTGATTGTATTATCCAATAAAATAGGGGATATGTGATGGTGAATTTGGATAAAGAACTCAGGCTTGAATTCTTTACATATAGCCTTACTCATTTTCTTCTGAAAGAGTTGGAGAGTTTTACTCTGATTTTGTGTCCAAAGACCAATGACTCTTCCAACTATCCCCCCTGATGTCTATTTCTTTCCATTGCAAAGATCAAGTTGATCAAATTTATCTTTGTTTGGCATTCCTTATATCTTCCACATTTTTTCTGAATACTCAGTCCTCTTCTTGGCTGACTCAGTTATCTGTATCTTTTATATTTACTGATCTCAACATAGTTGAGATAGTCTATAGTTTTGTTCAATCGACTTTCATTTCTACTACAAATTTTAGCCAATAAGAACATAAATTTAAAAATATCCTCCCTAACTACTTTTTATGTTATAATGGCCTATGTATTTAAAAAAGCCTATCTATGTAGTTCTCTAGATATATTTCATCATAAATTTGTCTTCAGCCAGTATTATGACCATGTAATATGACATAGTCACTACAGATCCTCCTATTGATAGCCTTTGTGAAATAAGGCAGGAGTCATACTTCAGTTCTTCAAGGGTCACCACTTGCTCCATCTGAAATACTATTTTTAATTACCTTCTAGAATTTTTGTTACTGTAGCCCATCATCCTATTTATATTTACTGATTTTGTAGTCAGTGTTTTCCTTGTGTAAAGCATCCACCAAGTTTACAAAAAGTTTGTTATTTCAATGACAATATTCTTCCAACACTAATAATCTCAATGGCTGTCTTGATAGTTCAACATATTTTCTTAAGAGTATGTACCTTCTCCCATGTGTCTTCTTGGAATATGCTTATGGTGGGGAGACTGGAAACTTCCCCCCTCCTTCTGGCTCCATCATAGCTAAATTATGACTTATATGAATGTAATCATCCCAATCCATTCCCATGGTAACAAATCACCTTTAAGACTAATGTAGCACTATATGATTCTGGTAGGATTCAGGTAAACAAGGAAGGGAATTAAAACTTTTATATAGAATATGGGGAAAAAACTGATACCAAAGGTAGAATTGACTCTTTGTTAGTGGAGGGAAGTTTCATTTCTGTTTGGGTCTTATCAACCTCCATATTGTTGACATTTTAGGTCAGGTAATTTTTTGGTGGGACGGGAGGCTGTCCTCTGCACTGTAGGATGTTTAGCAGCATCTCTGGTCTTTACGCATTAGATGCCAGCAGCACCACTCCCTTCACTTGTGACAACCAAAAATGTCTCAGCATTCTCAAATGTTGCCTGGGGAGCAAGATTGCCCCAGACTGGAAACCACTGGCATAGACTATACTTCTCAGGGGTGGTAGTTTGGGAGAGGTAAGAAGGAGGAGTTGTAGAACGATTTGTAAAAGGGAGAATTTGTGGAAGGCAAGAGAAAGTCAAGTCTGAAGTAGGGGGCATTGTCCATAGAGAATTTCCTTTCTCAGATAGGTTTAAGTCTTAAACTACCATTCCACTGGAAATTCAAGAGAAAGTTCAAGTGTACTAGAACTTTAATCTTTTCCTTCCCACACTGTAATTTTCTGAAATTTCCTTAACATTTTAATAAAGATATTTGCATTTTACTGAACAGCTAGCACCAAGTCTTGGAGACAGTCTGATTCAAATATGAGAAGAGGCTCATGGGTTTTATTATGGTGGGGGTTCAACCCTAGACCAGTCAGCTAGGGTCAAGGGAGGTTGCTCTTTGTATCATGTAAGTTTCTGTCACAACCATGTGGCTGAGAATAAGGAGAAGCAGTTCCTAGAATAAGTATAATATTAAATTAAATTTATTGGGTTCTTACTATATGCCAGGAACCATATTAATCATTTACTTGTATCATTTCATTTAACTCTTTTAAAAGTATATTTATTTATTTTTATATAGCAAGTTCTTATTAGTTATCTATTTTGTACATATTAGTGTATATATGTCAATCCCAATCTCCCAATGCATCACACCACCAACCCCCCACCCCCCGCCACTTTCCCCCCTTGGTGTCCATACGTTTGTTCTCTACATCTGTTTCTATATCTGCCCTGCAAACTGGTTCATCTGTACCATTTTTCTAGGTTCCACATATATGCATTAATATATGATATTTGTTTTTCTCTTTCTGACTTACTTCACTCTGTATGAGAGTCTCTAGATCCATCCACATCTCTACAAATGACCCAATCTCGTTCCTTTTTATGGCTGAGTAATATTCCATTGTATATACGTACCACATCTACTTTATCCATTCATCTGTCGATGGGCATTTAGGTTTCTTCCATGTTCTGGCTATTGTAAATAGTGCTGCAATGAACATTGGGGTGCATGTGTCTTTTTGAATTATGGTTTTCTCTGGGTATATGACCAGTAGTGGGATTGCTGGCCCATATGGTAATTCTATATTTAGTTTTTTAAGGAGCCTCCATACTGTTCTCCATAGTGGCTGTATCAATTTACATTCCCACCAACAGTGCAAGAGGGTTCCCTTTTCTCCACACCCTCTCCAGCATTTGTTGTTTGTAGATTTTCTGATGATGCCCAATCTAACCAGTGTGAAGTGATACCTCATTGTAGTTTGGATTTTCATTTCTCTAATAATTACTAATGTTGAGCAACTTTTCATGTGCCTCTTGGCCATCTGTATGTCTTCCTTGGAGAAATATCTATTTAGGTTTTCTGCCCATTAGTTTTTTTTAAATAAATAAATTTATTTATTTATTTTTGGCTACATTGGGTCTTCGTTGTTGTGTGCAGGCTTTCTCTAGTCGCGGCAAGTGGGGGTTACTCTTCATTGCAGTGCATGGCCTTCTCATTGTAATAGCTTCTCTTGTTGTGGAGCACAGGCTCTAGGTGCACTGGCTTCAGTAGCTGCAGCACACAGACTCAGTAGTTGTGGCACACAGGTTTAGTTGCTCCATGGCATGTGGGATCTTCATGGACCAGGGATCGAACCAGTGTCCCCTGCATTGGCAGGTGGATTCTTAACCACTGTGCCAACAGGGAAGCCCCTGCAAGTTTTTTGATTGGGTTGTTTATGTTTTTAATATTGAGCTGCATGAGCTGTTTATATATTTTGGAGACTAGTCCTTTGTCTGTTGATTCATTGGCAAATATTTTCTCCCATTCTGAGGCTTGTCTTTTTGTCTTGTTTATAGTTTCCATGCTGTGCAAAATCTTTTAAGTTCATTAGATCCCATTTGTTTATTTTTGTTTTTCTTTCCATTACTCTAGGAGGTGGCTCAAAAAGGTCTTGCTGTGATTTATGTCAAAGAGTCTTCTTCCTGTGTTTTCCTCTAAGAGTTTTACAGTGTCCGGTCTTATATTTAGGTCTGTAATCTATT
This sequence comes from Neophocaena asiaeorientalis asiaeorientalis, assembly GCF_003031525.2. Lineage (NCBI taxonomy): Eukaryota > Metazoa > Chordata > Mammalia > Artiodactyla > Phocoenidae > Neophocaena > Neophocaena asiaeorientalis. The sequence continues at coordinate 670,715 of NW_020174289.1, forward strand.
TTGAATTTATTTTCGTGTATGGTGTTAGGGAGTGTTCTAATTTCATTCTTTTACATTTAGTTGTCCAGTTTTCCCAGCACCACTTATTGAAGAGACTGTCTTTTCTCCATTGTATATCCTTGCCTCCTTTGTCATACATAGATTAGTTGACCATAGGTGTGTGGGTTTATCTCTGAACTTTCTCACCTGTTCCATTGATCTATATTTCTGTTTTTGTGCCAGTACCATATTGTCTTGATTACTATAGCTTTGTAGTTTAGTCTGAAGTCAGGGAGTCTGATTCCTTCAGCTCTGTTTTTTTCCCCTCAAGATTGTTTGGCTATTTGGGGTCTTCTGTGTCTTGATACAAATTATAAGATTTTTTGTCCTAGTTCTATAAAAAATGCCATTGGTAATTTGATAGGGATTGCATTAAATCTGTAGATTGCTTTGGGTAGTATAGTCATTTTCACAACATTGAGTCTTCCAAATCAAGAACATTGTATATCTCTCTATCTGTTTGTGCCATCTTTTTTTTTTTTTTTCGGTATGCAGGCCTCTCACTGCTGTGGCCTCTCCCATTGTGGAGCACAGGCTCTGGATACACAGGCTCAGTGGCCATGGCTCACGGGCCCAGCCGTTCTGTGGCATGTGGGATCTTCCTGGACCGGGGCATGAACCCGTGTCCCCTGCATTGGCAGGTGGACTCAACCACTGAGCCAAAAGGGAAGCGCCTGTTTGTGCCATCTTTAATTACTTTCATTAGAGTCTTATAGTTTTCTGAGTACAGGTCTTTTACCTCCTTGGGTAGGTTTATTCCTAGGTATTTTATTCTTTTTGTTGCATTGTGAATGGGATTGTTTCCTTAATTTCTCTTTCTGATCTTTCACTGTTAGTGTATAGGAATGCAAGAGATTTCTGTGCATTAATTTTGTATCCTGTAGCTTTACCAAATTCATTAATTAGCTCTAGTAGTTTTCTGGTGGCTTTCTTTTAGGATTTCTTAAATTCTAAATTTAGGATTCTCTATGTACAGTGTCATGTCATCTGCAAACAATGACAGTTTTACTTCTTCTTTTCCAATTTGTATTCCTTTTATTTCATTTTCTTCTCTGATTGCCATGGCTAAGACTTTCAGAACTATGTTGAATAATAGTGGCAAGAGTGGACATCCTTGTCTTGTTCTTGATCTTAGAGGAAATGCTTTCAGTTTTTCACCACTGAGAATGATGTTTGCTCTGGGTTCGTCGTATATGGCCTTTATTATGTTGAGGCAGGTTCCCTCTATGCCCACTTTCTGGAGAGTTTTTATCATAAATGGGTGTTGAATTTTGTCAAAAGGTTTTACTGCATTGATTGAGATGATCATACGGTTTTTATTCTTCCATTTGTTCATACGGTGTATCACATTGATTGATGTGTGTATAGTGAAGAATTCCTGCGTCCCTGGGATAAATTCCACTTGATCATGGTGTTTGATCCTTTAATGTGTTGTTGGACTCTGTTTGCTAGTATTTTGCTGAGGATTTTTGCATCTATGTTCATCAGTGATATTAGTCTCTAATTTTCTTTTTTTGTAGTATCTTTGTCTGGTTTTGGCATCAGGGTGATGGTGGCCTCATAGAATAAGTTTGGGAGTGTTCCTTCCTCTGCAATTTTTTGGAAGAGTTTGAGAAGGATGGGTGTTAGTTCTTCTGTAAATGTTAGACAGTATTCACCTGTGAAGCCAGCTGGTCCTAGAGTTTTGTTTTTTGGAATATTTTTAATCCCATTTTCTAGTTAATTACTTATGATTAGTCTGTTCATATTTTCTATTTCTTCCTGGTTCAGTCTTGGAAGGTTATACCTTTCTAAGAATTTGTGCATTTCTTCCAGGTTGTCCATTTTATTGGCATAGAGTTGCTTGTAGTAGTCTCTTAGGATGCTTTGTATTTCTGTGGTGTCTGTTGTAACTTCTCCTTTTTCATTTCTAATTTTACTGATTTGAGTCTTCTCCCTCTTTTCCTTGATGAGTCTGCCTAAAGGTTTATCATTTTTGTTTATCTTCTCAAAGAACCAGCTTTTAGTTTTAATGATCTTTGCTATTTTTTTCTTTTTTTCTGTTTCATTTATTTTTGGTTTGATTTTTATGATTTCTTTTCTTCTACTAACTTTGGGTTTTGTTTGTTCTTCTTTCTCTAGTTCCTATCAGTGTAAATTTAGATTGTTTATTTGAGATTTTTCTTGTTTCTTGAGGTAGGCTTGTATTGCTATAAACTTCCCTCTTAGAACTGCTTTTGATGCACCCCATAGGTTTTGGATCATCATGTTTCCATTGTTATTTTTCTCTAGGTATTTTTTGATTTTCTCTTTGATTTCTTAGTGATCTCTTGGTTATTTAGTAACGTTTTCTTAGCCTCAATGTGTTTGTGTTTTTTACGTTTTTTTCCCTGTAGTTGATTTCTAATCTCATAGTCTTGTGATCAGAAAAGATGCTTGATGTGATTTCAATTTTCTTAAGTTTACCGAGGCTTGATTTATGACCCCAGATGTGATCTATTCTGAAGAATGTTCTGTGTGCACTTGAGAAGAAAGTGTAATCTGCTGTGTTTGGGTGGAATGTTCTATAAATATCAATTAAATTTATCTGGTCTATTATGTCATTTAAAGCTTTAGCTTCCTTATTAGTTTTCGTCTGGATGATCTGTCCATTGGTGTAAGTGAGGTGTTAAAGTTCCCCACTATTATTGTGTTACTGTCAATTTCCTCTTTTATAGCTGTTAGCAGGTGCCTTGTGTATTGAGGTGCTCCTATGTTGGGTGCATATATGTTTATAATTGTTATATCTTCTTCTTGGATCGATCCCTTGATTATTATGTAGTGTCTTTCCTGGTCTCTTGTAACATTCTTTATTTTAAAGTCTATCTTATCTGATATGAGTATTGCTACTCCAGCTTTCTTTTGATTTCCATTTTCAGGGAGTATCTTTTTCCACCTCCTCATTTTCAGTTTGTATGTGTCCCTAGGTCTGAAGTGGGTCTCTTGTAGACAGCATATATATGGGTCTTGTTTTTGTATCTGTTCAGTGAGCCTGTAACTTTTGGTTGGAGTGTTTAATCAATTCACATTTAAGGTAATTATTGATATGTATGTTCCTATTACAATTTTCCTAATTTTGCTGGGTTTGTTTTTGTAGGTCCTTTTCCACTCTTGTGTTTCCCACTTAAAACAATGCATTTAGCATTTGTTGTAAACCTGGTTTGTTGGTACAGAATTCTCTTAACTTTTTCTTGTCTGTAAAGCTTTTGATTTCTCCATCGAATCTGAATGAGATCCTTGATGGGTAGAGTTATCTTCGTTGTAGTTTCTTCCTTTTCATCACTTTAAATATATCGTGCCACTCCCTTCTGGCTTGTAGAGTTTCTGCTGAAGATCAGCTGTTAACCTTATGAGAGTTCTCTTGTATGTTATTTGTCGTTTTTCCCTTGTTGCTTTTAATAGTTTTTCTTTGTCTTTAATTTTTGTCAGTTTGATTACTATGTGTCTCAGCATGTTTCTACTTCAGTTTATCATGCCTGGGACTCTCTGCACTTCCTGGACTTAGGTGGTTATTTGCTTTCCCATGTTAGGGAAGTTTTCAACTATAATCTCTTCAAATATTTTCTCAGGTCCTTTCTCTCCTCTTCTTCTTCTGGAACCCCTATAATGCGAATGTTGGTGCACTTAATGTTGTCCCAGAAATCTCTTAGGCTGTCTTCATTTCTTTTCATTCTTTTTTCTTTATTCTGTTCCATGGCAGTGATTTCCACCATTCAGTCTTACAGGTCACTTATCTGTTCTTCTGCCTCAGTTATTCTGCTATTTATTCCTCCTAGTGTATTTTTTCATTTCATTTATTGTATTCATCTCTGTTTGTTTGTTCTTTAATTCTTTTAGGTGTTTGTTCTTTAATTCTTCTAGGTCTTTGTTAAACATTTCCTGCATCTTCTTGATCTTTGCGTATATTCTTTTTCCGATGTCCTGTATCATCTCCACTATCATTATTCTGAATTCTTTTTCTGGAAAGTTGCCTATCTCTACTTCATTTTGTTGTTTTTCTGGGGTTTTATCTTGTTCCTTCATCTGGTACATAGTCCTCTGCCTTTTCATTTTGTCTATCTTTATGTGAATGTGGTTTGAATTCCATAGGCTACAGGATTGTAGTTCTTCTTGCTTCTCTCATTTAATTCTTAACTATGTTATGAGGAAGGTAGTGTTTTTAACTCTTTAAATTTATATAGAGAATATAGAGGCTAAGAGATAGTAGAAACTTTTGTTAGTTACAAAAGATATGATAGAAATTATATTTGACACCAGGCAACTTGGAATTCGAGCCCAAAATTGTCCCCACTGGACTAGACTCTTTTCCAGAAGGCAATGTAGTGGTGCTTGGCAGAATATCCTGTACGTGTTCATTACACTCATAAACCACTATTCCTGGGTTATATTAGGATAAGAAGTCCAGCATTATTTGAAACATGATAATAAATTCCAATGAGGTCAAATCATGGAGCAGTTGTCCTCAGTTATTAATGAACATCACATGCATGTATTTGATATGATATCTTTTATTAAAAAGCTAAATACAAATATAGGTTTTTGGTTATGTATACATATCTTGTTGAAAATAGCATCTAAATGTTATAATGGAACCTTCAACTTGCTAACAACAAAAGGAAGAGGAAAATCTGGAGAGAGGGAGGGTGAAAACAGGGAAAGCTCTGGCCCCTTTGTTGGTCTTCATTATGTTTCCCTCCTCCCCATCATACTCTTTTGACATTAAAAAAAAATCACATAACTTGCCTTGTAAGAACAGAATATAGTCCCAATCAATTGGCTTTCAACCATGGTACTTTAAGATCCCCTACCAATTGGTATTCCTATTTCAGATACTGACATTTTCTCCCACCATATAACATTCCTTGAGATGTTAAACCTACTTGTACCTTTCATATATATTTCTAGTCTTAGAGCTAATACAAAGGCTGCTGGTCATTTCTCTCCCCTTCCTTGCTCCATATTCTGTCATCAATCATCTGCCTTCAAAATTTGATCTTAGACTATGGTCCACAAATCCTTGTTTTCCAGTGTCCTGATGAGAGGTTAAGTCAACACCTCAGAGCTGAGATGATGGTGGGGATTGAATTTAAGCAGTGAGAATGGGACTGTAGCCTTGGGAAATGTAGAAATGTTGTCAAACAGCTGAAGTGGAAAAAGCACTATGGAGGAAATAAGAGAAGAATAAGATGAGAAACAGAGAGGCCAGGGAACAAAGATGTGGGCCCAGTCATCATAGTTTCTGATTTTGAGGAGTCAAGGGACAAAGATTTTATGGTACTACAAGCAGTTTGGAAATGACTGATTGTGGCTATAAAGTTAGCTAAGGAAGCAGATAAAGCCATGAAGGGAATGGGAGATTGGGAGAAATGGTATGGTGTGTGGCAATATAAAAGATGGAAAATCAGGATATTGAGGTCAGCAGGAGGGTATTCCAAGTATGAGATATTGGAAGTAGAACAAAATTATCACCATGTCTCACCCCTGCTGAGATGATGGGAAGCCCTAACTCTTACAAGAGAAGAACTAGCTGAAAGTTATGATTTAGGTGGTTAGACACATTTCCCAGTATTCAGTGTTGCTCTTGTCATTTTCCTTAGAGGTTCAATGAGAAAAATTATCCTTAATTGGTTAAATATTTGAGGTTTCATTTCCAGGCCCATCATCCATTTCCCTCTTGTACACTGAAACAATATACAGTGTGATAATTTTGTAGTTGAATTTCCAAGTTTAAATTCTGTTTCCTTTATTAGCAGATACCCTTAGCAATTTACATGAAAATTTTGAGCCTCCGTTTCTTCATATGTAAATAGGATAAGGCATTAGCTTCCTTACAGAAAAGTTCTAAAGATAAAATAATATTTGTGAAAACCATTTTGTATATTGAGAAGAGTTATTATTGCTTTCCTTTAATATGTCAATTTCTCTTTAAGATAGGATTGGCTGACATTACAGAGTTGTCTTTCTTATCCCCCTCTATATACTCAGTGCCAAATATACTGACTGAACCATAATGAGTGGCAAACATTTGTGGAATAAATGTATGACTTGATTAATAAATGAAATTTACAATAAAACTATTTGATACATAATTGAATATGGCATTGAGGCAGGCCATCTTGGATCTAACCCAAGGAACATTAGTAATTTTTAAAGTACAAAAAGTATTTTTAGTTTAAGATATACTGGTCTTTTAGGCAAGAATCTGTAGGAAAATGTTAAAGTAGAACTTTTAGTGCTATCAAAAATTTAAAATCCTTATATGAAAGGCCCTGAAAATTGTTTACTTAAGTTTTATGTAACTTATAGCTTCTTTTCCTTCTAGGGGACCATTCATTATTATGAGCCTATCTGGTGACATCACAATATCTGGCTGTTATACTAAATTAACTGTAAGAGTTCTTAATTTTTCTGGCTACTTCTTAGTGTCATTTCCTGTGAATTAATTTAGCTTTGCTATTACCTAAGACTTCAGCCTGTCAGTGCAATCTTGCCCATTAAAGACAATAACCTGGCAAGCTCTGAGGTACTATGCTTAGTTCTCCTTTGAGACAGCTCTCCTTACATCTTTTGACATATTACTAATTTACAGAATCATTTATTGTCCAAAGGTATTGATTTATTGGGCTTCTTAAGATTTCTATGGTCAATTCTAACCACAAAGATTTTGCTTTTAGCAAAAGGAAGATTTGGTGCAAAGAGTTGAAATATAGATGGTAGCAATCTAAGATGAAGTTATGCTATTTTTTAAAAGAGAAGAAGAGACTATATGCAATCTTACAGGAATGTTTTAATATTTAATATACAAGATCTGTAATTTTTCATTGGTAATTGAAGCTAAATCTGAGGCATTAAAAAATTAACCACAGCAAACCGAATTTTCCAAATGAAAGATGATGTCTACAGTTGAGTAGAACTTTCTGTTGATTAATGCAATAATGAGAATGGGAGTGGGGGAAAGTTCCCTGAATTTTAATATATTTTCAAATGAGGTTTGGTGTTGCCTAAAATCTGTAATAGTTAGTTTATTGAGCTATGGGCTCATGGAATAAAGAAATTGGATTTAAATGATGAGCTAGTACATCTGCTACTTGATTCTATTATAGCTAAACAATTTATACATTATATTTTCCTTTAATACTATGTAGAGTTTGCTGTGTAGTGGTTAGAATCATGGACTTTAGAGCTAGTCCACCTTTGTTCAAGTCATGCTAAGTATATAAAACGGAGATGATAATAATAATAGTATTTATACCATAGGATGTTGTGAGGATTAAATTTATTAATAAATTCAAAACACTTAGTGTCTGGCACAAAATAAGAGCAAAAATTTTGTTATCTATTGTTATTTTGTTCATGTGGCACCTGAATTAAACATCTGCAGGGCTGGTTTTCTTTTGGCCATTTTAGCGTTCAGCCTGTTCTGTGGATTGGAATGGCCATGTGTTGTTTACTCAATTTCATTGTTAGGTTGACCAAGAACGTGCTTTCTGTCACTGAATTCATAATATTGATAGAACCAAATTTTCAAGTAGCTATTACCTTACAACTCACTTCTAAAGTCTTATTTTGTAGATAGCTTGTTTCTTAGTTGTAGATACTACAGAAACCTATACTGCGTGGTGCTAGGGTCATAGGTAACAACATTGATGAAGACTATTTTTAAATGTGGTAAAGAAAGAAAAGTCTTTTTGAAGCCCAAGATAAGACAGTCAGATAAAGATTTTAAAACTGGGGAGTACCAAACAATGTTTATACATGGCTAGGTTATTCCAACAAAGAAATATTAGTTGCAATGAATATTTACTGAACTCAGTGGTTGAGAGAGCTTAAAATCTTAACACAATGCCTGGCACATAATAGCCACTCTATACATTTTTGGTATTAATACAGCATGCTCTGGGCTAAGTATTTTATATGTATCTTCTCATATGACTTTGTGATGAAGTAAACTGTTTTCTCCTTTTACAAATGTAGAAACTGAGGCCTAGAGAGGTTAAATAACTTGCCCAAAGTCCTGTATGAGTAAGTGGAAGAACACAAACTTTAATGCAGGCCTGACTCTGAAACCCAACCTCTTATTCATATGCAGTATTGCTTCTCAATGCTTTGCAACAGTTTGGGGGAGAGCTGTAGTCGGCTTGGTAATTACGAACAAAGCAGTAATACACATGTAGAGACCTCATAAAAAACAGTGATGCTGTAAGTGCTTAGTTATGACTCTGGCAAGTTTCTTAGCCTTTCCTAACTTCAGTCTTCTCACTAATAAAATAAATATAATAATGTGTACCACATAGGATTATTGTGGGGATTAAATGAGGAAACATATATAAAACATACAACATATAGCAAACCCTCAACTGATATTTTTTTCCCTTCTCTTTCTCTTATGGTACTAGGCACTGACCATCTATTGCATGAACTGTTAATAAAATGTCTGCTGGATTCTATCCTCCAATTGGCAAGTTATTGTTAAATCATTTTAGTGATATGAAGAGGGGGGAGAGAGAGAAAGGGAGAGATTATAGATAGGTAGATGCCATTACAATGGTGGGAAATTCAGATAAGAGACTCACTCAGTAAGGGCTACTCTAATCACAGTCCTGAAAGGACTGTACCCCGTTTCCCCACCATTCAACCAGATGAGGATCCATTTGGGTAACTGACAAATCTCTAGAGGTTCCATAGCTTCAGTTACAGAGCCTTGGCTGTAGGAGGCATCCAGTACATATTTGTTGCTTCATTGATTCAAAGAAGAGGAAAGGAACAAGTTATTGGCTGTCTTGAATTCATGTAAAAAATCAAATTTTCAATTTTAATAATCCAATTGAGGGAGGTCATTTCTTTTTATATCTCCTGTAATTTTATAGCACATTGATCTTTGTTTAGACTTATCAGAACATTTAGGCAGTGAATAGTTAAAGCAACCATCTGGAGTCTGAGAATCTATTTAAGGTTAATTTAAAAACTTGAATTTAAGTGGGAGCTTCAAGATGGTGGAGGAGTAAGATGTGGAGAGCACCTTCCTCCCCACAAATGCATCAAAAATACATCTACATAAGGAACAGCTCCTACAGAACACCTACTGAATACTCGCAGAAGACCTCAGACTTCCCCAAAGGCAAGAAACTCTCCACATACCTGGGTAGTGCAAAAGAAAAACCAGAGATAAAAAAATAAGGATGGGACCAGCACCCCTGGGAGGGAGCTGTGAAGGAGGAAAAGTTTCCACACACTAGGAAGCCCCTTCACTGGTGGAGACAGCTAGTGGGCATGGAGGGGGGATCTTCAGAGCCAGGAGGAGAGCTCAGCAACATGGTGCAGAGGGCAAAGTGGAGAGACTCCTGCACAGAGGATCAGTGCCAACCAGCACTCACCAGCCTGAGAGGCTTGTCCGCTCACCTACTGGGGTGGGAGGGGGATGGGAGCTGAGGCTCGGGCTCAGAGGTGATATCCCAGGGAGAGGATGGGGGTTGGCTGCGTGAACACAGCCTGAAGGGGACTAGTGCGCCACAGCTAGCTGGGAGGGATTCCGGGGAAAAGTCTGGACCTGCCTAAGAGGCAAGAGACCACTGTTTCAGGGTGTTCAAGGAGAGGGGATTCAGAGCACCACCTAAATGAGCTCCAGAGATGGGTGTGAACCTCGGCTATCAGCACAGACCACAGAGATGGACATAAAACACTAAGGCTGCTGCTGAAGCCACCAAGAAGACTATGTTCAAGCACAGGTCATTATCCACACGTCCCCTCCCAAGAGCTTGTGCAGCCCACCACTGCCAGGGTCCGGTGATCCAGGGACAACTTCCCTGGGAGAACACATGGTGTGCCTCAGGCTGGTGCAATGTCAGGTCGGCCTCCGCTGCTGCAGGCTGGCCCTGCATTCCGTACCCCTCTCTTCCCCTAGCCTGAGTGAGCCAGCTGCTCCTTTAACCTCGTCCTGTCTGGGCAGGAAACAGATGCCCTCAGGTGACCTACATGCAGAGGTGGGGCCAAATCCAAAGCTGAACCCCAGGAGCTGTGGGAACAAAGAAGAAAAAGGAAAATCTCTCTATGTAGCCTCAGGAGCAGTGGATTAAATCTCCACAATCAAATTGATGTACTCTGCATCTGTGGAATACCTGAATAGACAATGATTCAACCCAAAATTGAGGCAGTGGACTTTGGGAGCAACTGTAGACTTGGGGCTTGCTTTCTGCATCTAATTTATTTCTGGTTTTATGTATATCTTAGTTTAGTATTTAGGGCTTATTATCATTGGTAGATTTGTTTATTGATTTGGTTGCTCTCTTCCTTTTTCTTTTATATATATTTTTCCCCCTTTTCTCTTTTTGTGAATGCATATGTGTATGCTTCTTTGTGTGATTTTGTCTGTATAGCTTTGCTTTTACCATTTGTCCTAGGGTTGTGTCCATCATTTTTTATTTTTTTCTGTTAGTAAAGTTTTTAGTGCTTGATATCACTGGTGGATTTGTTTTCTAGTTTGGTTGCTCTCTTTTTTCTTTCTTTCTCTCTTCTTTTATATTATTTTCTAATTTTAATAATATATTTTTTATTTTAATAACTTTATTTTTTCTTTCTTTCTCTCTTTCTTTTTTTTCTTCCCTTTCTTCTAGGCTGTGGGGCTGGGTGTCAGGCTGGAGCCTCGGAGGTGGGAGTGCTGAGTTAATGACATTGATCTAGAGGCCTCCCGGCCCCATGTAATATCAAATGGCAAAAGAAAGCTCTCTCAGAGATCTCCATCTCAACATAAAGACCCAGCTCCACTCAACAACCAGCAAGCTACAGTGCTGAACAACCTATGCCAAAAATCTAGCAAGACAGGAACACAACCTGACCCATTAGCAGAGAGGCTGCCTAAAATCATAATAAGTTCACAGACACCCCAAAACACACCACCAGAGGCAGTCCTGCCCACCAGAAAGACCAGATCCAACCTCATCCATCAGAACAAAGGCACCAGTCCCCTCCACCAGGAAGCCTACACAACCCATTGAACGAAATTTAGCCACTGGGGGCAGACCCATAAAACAATGGGAACTATGAACCTGCAGCCTGCAAAAAGGAGTCCTGAAACACAGTAAGTTAAGCAAAATGAGAAGACAGAGAAACACACAGAAGAAGAAGGAGAAAGGTAAAAACTCACGAGACCAAACAAATGAATACGAAATAGGCAGCCTACCTGAAAAAGAATTCAGAGTAATGATAGTAAAGATGATACAAAATCTTGGAAATAGAATGGAGAAAATACAAGAAACATTTAAAAAGGACCTAGAAGAAGAGCAAACAAACAATGATGAACAACACAATGAATGAAATTAAAAATTCTCTAGAAGGAATCAATAGCAGAATAACTGAGGCAGAAGAACAGATATGTGACCTGGAAGATAAAATAGTGGAACTAACTACAACAGAGCAGAATAAAAAAAGAATGAAAAGAATTGAGAACAGTCTCAGAGACTTCTAGGACAACAATAAATGTACCAACATTCAATTTATAGGTGTCCCAGAAGAAGAAGAGAAAAAGAAAGGGGCTGAGAAAATATTTGAAGAGATTATAGTTGAAAACTTCCTTAATATGGGCAAGAAGTCCAGGAAATGCAGAGTCCCATACAGAATAAAACCAAGGAGAAACACGCCGAGACACATATTAATCAAACTATCAAAAGTTAATACAAAGAAAAAATATTAAAAGCAACAAGAGAAAAGCAACAAAAAACATACAAGGGAATCCCCATAAAGTTAACAGCTGATCTTTCAGCAGAAACTCTGCAAGCCAGAAGGGAGTGGCAGAACATATTTTAAGTGATGAAAGAGAAAAACCTACAACTAAGATTACTCTACCCAGCAAGGATCTCATTCAGATTTGCCAGAGAAATTAAAATCTTTACAGACAAGCAAAAACTAACAGAATTCAGCACCACCAAACCAGCTTTACAACGAATGCTAAAGGAACTTCTCTAGGGAGGAAATATGAGAAGGAAAACACCTACAATAACAAACCCCCCAAAATTTAAAAAATGGTAGTAGGAACACACATATCAATAAATACCTTAAATGTAAATGGATTAACAGGGAAAAACCTACAAGCAAGATTACTCTACACAGCAAGGATCTCACTCAGATTTGATGGAGAAATTAAAATCTTTACAGCCAAGCAAAAGCTAAGAGAATTCAGCACCACCAAACCAGATTTACAACAAATGCTCAAGGAACTTCTCTAGGCAGGAAAGACAAGAGAAGGAAAAGAACTACAATAACAAACACAAAACAATTAAGAAAATAGTAACAGGAACATATATGTCGATAATTACCTTAAATGTAAATGGATTAAATGCTACCACAAAAAGACATAGACTGGCTGAATGGATACAAAAACAAGACCCGTATATATGCTGTCTAAAAGAGACCCACTTCAGACCTAGGAACACATACAGAGAATGAAAAGAATTGAGAACAGTCTCAGAGACTTCTGGGACAACGTTAAATGCACCAACATTCGAATTATAGGGGTCCCAGAAGAAGAAGCGAAAAAAAAGGGACTGAGAAAACATTTGAAGAGACTATAGTTGAAAACTTCCCTAATATGGGAAAGGAAACAGTCAATCAAGTCCAGGAAGTGCAGAGAGTCCCATACAGGAAAAATCCAAGGAGAAACATGCAAAGACATTTATTAATCAAACTATCAAAAATTAAATTCAAAGAAAAAGTATTAATAGCAGCAAGGGAAAAGCAACAAAAAACATACAAGGGAATCCCCATAAAGTTAACAGCTGATCTTTCAGCAGAAACTCTGCAAGCCAGAAGGGAGTGGCAGAACATATTTTAAGTGATGAAAGAGAAAAACCTACAACTAAGATTACTCTACCCAGCAAGGATCTCATTCAGATTTGCCAGAGAAATTAAAATCTTTACAGACAAGCAAAAACTAACAGAATTCAGCACCACCAAACCAGCTTTACAACGAATGCTAAAGGAACTTCTCTAGGGAGGAAATATGAGAAGGAAAACACCTACAATAACAAACCCCCCAAAATTTAAAAAATGGTAGTAGGAACACACATATCAATAAATACCTTAAATGTAAATGGATTAACTGCTCCCCTAAAAGACATAGAGTGGCTGAATGGATACATAAATAAGACCTGTACTTATGCTGTCTACAAGAGACCCACTTCAGACCTAGGGACACATACAGACTGAAAGTGAGGGGATAGAAAAAGATATGCCATGCAAATGGAAATCAAAGGAAAGCTGGAGTAGCAATTCTCATATCAGACAAAATTGACCTTAAAATAAAATTATTACAAGAGACAAAGAAGGACACTTCTCCATGATCAAGGGATCAATCCAAGAAGAAGATATAACAATTATAAATATTTATGCACCCAACATAGGAGCACCTCAATACATAAGGTAAATTCTATCAGCCATAAAAGGGGAAATTGACAGTAACACAACAGTACTAGGGGACTTTAAGACACCACCTTCACTAATGGACAGATCATGCAAAATGAAAATACATAAGGAAACACAACCTTTAAATGATACATTACACAAGATGGACAATTGATATTTATAGGACATTCCATACAAAAACAACAGAATACACTTTCTTCTAAAGCTCTCATGGAATATTCTCCAGGATAGATCATATCTTGGGTCACAAATTAAGCCTTGGTAAATTTAAGAAAATTGAAATTGTATCAAGTATCCTTTCTGACCACAATGCTATGAGACTAGATACCAATTACAGGAAAAAATATGTGGCAAATACAAACACATGGAAGCTAAACAATACGCTACTAAATACCAAGAGATCACTGAAGAAATCAAAGAGGAAATTAAAAAATACCTAAAAACAAATGGCAATGAAAGCACGACAATCCAAAATCTATGGGCTGCAGCAAAATCAGCTCTACGAGGGAAGTTTAGAGCAATACAATCTTACCTCAGGAAACAAGAAACATCTCAAATAAACAACCTAACCTTACACTTAAAGCAATTAGAGAAAGAAGAACAAGAAAAACCCAAAGTTAGCAGAAGGAAAGAAATCATAAAGACCAGATCAGAAATAAATGAAAAAGATATGAATGAAACAATTGCTAAAATCAATAAAACTAAAAGCTCGTTCTTTGAGAAGATAAACAAAATTGATAAAATTCTAACCAGACTCAAGAAAAAAAGAGAGAAGACACAAATCAATAGAATTAGATATGAAAAAGAAGTAACAACTGACACTGCAGAAATACAAAGGATCATGAGAGATTACTACAGGCAACTATATGCCAAGAAAATGGACAACCTGGAAGAAATGGACAAATTCTTAGAAAGGCACAACCTCCTGAGACTGAACTAGGAAGAAATAGAAAATATAAACAGACCAATCATAGGCACTGAACTTGAAACTGTGATTAAAATCTTCCAAAAACAGAAGCCCAAGACCAGATGGATTCACAGGTGAATTCTACCAAACATTTAGAGAAGAGCTAACACCTATCCTTCTCAAACTCTTCCAAAATATAGCAGAGGGAAGAACACTCCCAAACTCATTCTATGAGGCCACCATCACCCTGATACCAAAACCAGACAAAGATGTTACATACAAAAAAACTACAGACCAACATCACTGATGAACATAGATGCAAAAATCCTCAACAAAATACTAGCGAACAGAATCCAGCAGGACATTAAAAGGATCATACACCATGATCAGTGGGGTTTACCCCAGGAATGCAAGGATTTTTCAATATAAGCAAATCAATCAATGTGATACACCATATTAAGAAATTGAAGGAGAAAAGCCATGATCATCTCAATAGATGCAGAAAAAGCTTCCGAAAAAATTCAACACTGATTTATGTTAAAACCTCTCTAGAACGGACTTGAGGATATGGGGAGGGGGAAGGGTGAGTTTTGACAGGGCGAGAGAGAGTCATGGACATATACACACTAACAAACGTAGTAAGGTAGATAGCTAGGGGGAAGCAGCCGCAAGGCACAGGGATATTAGCTCGGGGCTTTGTGACAGCCTGGAGGGGTGGGATGGGGAGAGTGGGAGGGAGGGAGATGCAAGAGGGAAGACATATGGGAACATATGTATATGTATAGCTGATTCGCTTTTTTGTAGAGCAGAGACTAACACACCATTGTGAAGCAATTATACCCCAATAAAGATGTTTAAAAAAAAAAAACCTCTCTAGAAAGTGGGCATAGGGGGAACTTACCTCAATCTAATAAAGGCCATATGAGAAACCCACAGCCAACATTGTTCTCAATGGTGAAAAACTGAAAACATTTCCACTAAGATCAGGAACAAGACAAGGTTGCCCACTCTCACCACTCGTATTCAACATAGTTTTGGAAGTTTTAGCCACAGCAATCAGAGAAGAAAAGGAAATAAAAGGAATCCAAATCGGAAAAGAAGAAGTAAAGCTGTCACTGTTTGCAGATGACATGATACTATACCTAGAGAATCCCAAAGATGCTACCAGAAATCTACTAGAGATAATCAATGAATTTGGTAAAGTAACAAGATATAAAATGAATGCACAGAAAACTCTTGTATTCCTATACACTAATGATGTAATATCTGAAAGAGAAATTAAGGAAACAGTCCCATTTACCATTGCAATAAAAATCAAAAAATACCTAGGAATAAACCTACCTAAGGAGACAAAAGACCTGTCTGAAGAAAATTATAAGACACTGATGAAAGAAATTAAAGATGATAGAAACAGATGGAGAGATATAGTACATTTTTGGATTGGAAGAATCAACATTGTGAAAATGACTGTACTACCCAAAGCAATCTACAGATTCAGTGCAATCCCTATCAAACAACAAATGGCATTTTTGACAGAACTAGAACAAAAACATTCACAATTTGTATGGAAACACAAAAGACCCTGAATAGCCAAAGCAATCTTGAGAAAGATAAAATGGAGCTGGAGGTATCACGCTTCCGAACTTCAGACTATACTACAAAGCTACAGTAATCAAGACAGTGTGGTACTGGCACAAAAACAGAAATATAGGTCAATGAAACAGGATAGAAATCCCAGAGATAAACCCACACACATATGGTCACCTTGTCTTTGATAAAGGAGGCAAGAATATACAATGGAGAAAAGACAGCCTCTTCAATAAGTGGTGCTGGGAAAACTGGAAAGCTCCATGTAAAAGAATGAAATTAGAGCACTTCCTAACAGCATACACAGAAATAAACTTAAAATGGATTAGAGACCTAAATGTTAGGCCAGACACCATAAAACTCTTAGAGTAAAACATAGGCAGGACACTCTGTGATATAAATCACAGCAAGATCCTTTTTGACCCACCTGCTAGAGAAATGGAAATAAAAACAAAAATAAACAAATGGGACCTAATGAAATTTAAAAGCTTTTCCACAGCAAAGGAAGCTATAAACAAGATGAGAAGACAACGTCAGAATGGGAGAAAACATTTACAAATGAAGCAACTGACAAAGGATTAATCTCCAACTTATACAAACAGCTTATGCAGCTCTATATCAATAAAGAAGCATCCCAATCCAAAAATGGTCAAAAGACCTAAACAGACATTTCTCCAGAGAAGATATACAGATTGCCAACAAACACATGAAAGGACGCTCAACATCACTTATTATTAGAGAAATGCAAATCAAAACTACAATGAGTTATCACCTCACACCGGCTATCGTCAAAAAATCTACGTACAATAGATGCTGGAGAGGGTGTAGAGAAAAGGGAACCCTCTTGCACTGCTGGTGGGAATGTAAATTGATACAGCCACTATGGAGAACATTATGGAGGTTTCCTAAAAATTTAAAAATAGAACTACCATGTGACCCAGCAATCCCACTACTGGGCATATACTCAGAGGAAACCATCATTCAAAAAGAGTCATGTACCACAATGTTCATTGCAGCACTATTTACAATAGTCAGGACAAGGCAACCTAAGTGTCTATCAATAGATGAATGGATAAAGAAGATGTGGCACATATATACAATGGAATATTACTCAGCCATAAAAAGAAATGAAATTGAGTTATTTGTAGTGAGGTGGATGGACCTAGAGACTGTCATACAGAGTGAAGTAAGTCAGAAAGAGAAAACAATACTATATGCTAACACATATATATGGAATCTAAAAAAAAAAAAAGCTTCTGAAGAACCTAGGGGGAGGAGAGGAATAAAGACCCAGACATAGAGAATGGACTTGAGGAAACGGGGAAGGGGAAGGGGAAGCTGGGACAAAGTGAGAGAGTGGCATGGATATATATACACTACCAAATGTAAAATGGATGGCTAGTGGGAAACAGCCACATAGCACAGGGAGATCAGCTTGTTGCTGTGTGACCACCTAGAGGGGTGGGATAGGGAGGGTGTGAGGGAGAAGCAAGAGGGAGGAGATATGAAGATATATGTTTATGTATACCTGATTCACTTTGTTATACAGCAGAAACTAACATACCATTGTAAAGCAATTATACTCCAATAAGGATATTAAAAAATAAAATAGAATAAAATAAAAATTTGAATTTAAATTATCAAAGACTAGATCTGGGCATCATAAAGGATTTTTTTTCATCAATACCTGTTTGCTTGATTTCTTAAATGTACCAAAAACTTTAAAATTTTCTATGCAAGTAGTAAATTCAGGTACATATTGTAAAAAAAAAAATTCTCAGAGCAGATTCGCTATTGGCAATACAGCAAAAACCATTTTATCATCTATTTAAAAAGTTAATATTCTGCGTAGTGATGAAAATTGAAATTGATGACTTCAGTGATGGATATAGGTTTTCCTGGTGTATAAGAAGATGACATTGTATCCATTTCTTTAAATGCACATATATTAAACTTTTTAAGAATATATATATATATTTTTAATTTTTTTTATTTTTGCGGTACGCGGGCCTCTCACTGTGGTGGCCTCTCCCGTTGTGGAGCATAGGCTCCGGACACGCAGGCTCAGTGGCCATGGCTCACGGGCCCAGCCGCTCCGTGGCATGTGGGATTTTCCCAGACCCCTGGGACGAACCCGTGTCCCTTGCATCGGCAGGCAGACTCTCAACCACTGCGCCACCAGGGAAGCCCAAGAATATATTTTACAATTAAATTTTTTTCAGAGCTCTAACTGAGTTTTGTGCTTATTTTTCTAAGATCTAGAAAGTTTGGAACTAAAAGTAAAAACAGCGAAAAAATGTTTGTTGTAAACTTTTTCCATATGTAGGTTGTTGATTTGTAAGAGTCCTGGTGCACCACCTAGTTCCATGCTGAATTTTCCCCACAATTGGTTTGTTTTGTTCCCCAAATTGCAATCCAGTTATCTGAATAAGAGCTATTGTTTCTGAGTACTTACTAAATGTCAGTTATATTTCTTAGTTCTTTTCATAAATCCAATCATTTAAACTCACAGCAGCATTATAGGTATTTTGCAGATTAGGAAACAGTTCCAGTGAGCATAAGTGACTTGAAAAGAGCTATATGGGTAGCAAGTGGCAGAGCTGGAATTTTACCCCAGGTAGGCTTGGCTTTACAGGTTGTGATTTGCTTCTTTATTGCACAGCCTCTGAAAAAGTCAGGTGCTGACCTTCACCTCAAACTCAGTATTCAGGGAACTTACTCCAATTGCGTGGACCCTCTCCAGTGGCGTATGTGCGAGGAAGAAAAGTGGACCTCCCTTTCCTTGGGTCAGGTCTGGGTCAGCTGTGTATCTTCTGGCACCACTGGGGCTTGGGCAGCAAGTTGCGGAGCACAGGCTCCGGACGCACAGGCTCAGCGGCCATGGCTCACGGGCCCAGCCACTCCGCGGCACGCGGGATCCTCCCGGACCGGGGCACGAACCCGTGTCCGCTGCATCGGCAGGCGGACTCTCAACCACTGCGCCACCAGGGAAGCCCAGCAAGTTCATTCTTAAAGTGAGCTGCAATTACTTTTTTCTGTAGCAAGGTTCACACCTCAGCCTGTCCTTGTTAAACCACCTGCATACCTTTTCTCTTCTTGGGGTTTTGGTGGTGATTAACTACTTGACTTCTACGAAGACAAACTGATTCCCACTGACAAAGTAGTTGGTCACCTAGAAAAAAACCTCCTGATGCTGTGTTAAATTGACCATTCCCTTCCCTTTTTTATTCCTATGAATTGAGAGCCACTGTAGTGACTCTCAATTCAGTGTAGAGCAGCAGGGATGACAGAACATGGGGACATTTGCCAGCTGTCTCAATAATGGCCCTGCTACTTTGCACAGCCATCAACTCTTTCCTGATGCTTTCCCAGGGAAGCAGCAGGCCCTGAGGTCTCAGCCTGAGAGAGAGGTGCAGAATGAGGCTTCATGCTGGGAGTGAAGATTATGCTCTGAGTGGGATTCCTGCAGAGGCTTTAAATGGTACCAATTTGGGATGGATTTATCCTGGAGGGATTTGGTCTGCTAAGTTCCAACTTCTCTTTCAGTGAACACCGCTGATTGTCTCTGAGTGCCCCTAGAGGCAACTTCCCACGTTTCAGATACATGTGGCTCCATCCAGGAGCTCATTGCTCTCAGCTTGTTTATCGTGGGCTGTTCACTCTGCCTTCCCGATCGCTTCATCTTCCTGAGCCATTTACGCCACTTGTGCTTATGGTCTCAGATTCATGCTGAAATGCTTTGAAAATGCAAGGGAAAACAAAGGTTTAAGCCAGTGGGTAGGGAAAATCACTTAGACATCTTTTGACTTAAAAGCTGCTATAAAAACTTATGTCATTATTATTCCCAAGGCTTAAAATAACCTCACTGACACCATGCTGGGTAAAAGGTGCTCAAGTTCACAGCGGGGCTTGGCTGACACCAGTCAGAATCATATCCAAGGGAAAAAGCATGATGGATGGATCAGCTCCTGGTGCAGTATCTCAGCCCTGCTTACTTGATAATTGTCAGGTAGAGATTTCCTCATGCAATAAATAGAAAGCTATTTATTTAACTTTTCTGTGAAAGAGAGAACTCTGGGATTATCTACTGTTCCAAATGCCCCCTGGTAAGTAAAAACAAATGGAATCCAAATTAAGTTTTATAATGTCATCTCTGGTATTTATGCAATTTGTGTGAAAATGTTGGAAACAGATCCCCTTGGATGTTTTTGGCTCTAGGCATGTTGTATAGGCAATAGTTGATTATTTTCTCATTAAACACAGTGTTAGCTTCTTGTTCCATTTACTCCCAGAAGGCAGAGCAGCAGCAGAAATGGAGTAGAGACTCTGGGGAGATGAATGGAAGGACGAAGAACTCTTGCCCTCTTCATTTATTCTATTTACAGCAATAGATTCCTCAGATCCTTCCGATGGGAATGAAACTGGAGATATATTAAGAGATAAATAGTGTTTTTATGAGGAAAGGTCAAGGAATATAGAGAAGAAAAAATCAGGAATTAATTTTTTTTACTGTATTAATCATTGTTTTAGAGAGGTTAAGCCAGAAAAATTTGCAGCAGTAGAATTAAATAGAAATGGCATTCATTCATTTATTCAACAAGCATTTATTGAATGTCCCACTGTGTGCCAGGCACTAGAGTGAATGAAAAGACATAATCTTTGACCTCAAGGAATGTGCAGCTCTGAATAGATGAACATCAAATGAACGGTAAACAATAAGCATTTCTTTCTTTCTCTCTCTCTCCATATATATATATAATTTTTTATAAATATATACATATATAATATACATAATATACATATATAATACACACGTAATTTTTTTTTTGCCCAGACAGTAGAATTGAAAGCTAAATACAGTTGTCCCTTGGTATTCTCTGGCGGTGGGAATTGGTTCCAGGACTTTGCAGTTACCAAAATCTGCAGATGCTCAAGTCTCTTATATAAAATGGTGTAGTACTTGCATATAACCCACACACATCTTCCTGTATACTTTAAATCATCTCTAGATTACTTATAATACCTACTACAATGTAAATGCTATGTAAATAGTTGCTGGCACATGGCAAATACAAGTTTTGCTTTTTGAAATTTTCTGGAAAGTTTTTCCCCAAATATTTTCAATCCATGGTTGGTTGAATCCATGGATGCGGAACTTAAGGATATGAAGGGTCGATTGTAAATAGAATCAGGTCTTAGAAACCTTAACTTCTCCACCTATAAGCCTCCACCCTCTCCGCCCTCCCCCACTCCCTGTCCCCTTATGACCTAAACCACACAGGTAAATATTTTGACTTAAAAGATACTCTAAATGCTCATTTCAAAGTGCAGAATGTTATAATAGGAGCTTAGTGCTCTAAGGCACTGTCTCAGGAACCTCTTTAGCCCTTCACTTGGAGAACTCAATCAATGCTGGTGTTGTCTGCAAAGGTGCACCTTTCCATCTGGAGCTAGTTTTTTGTGTCTTGGAAACCTTACTTGGCTCTCCTGTCTTGCTTTGTTTTGCTTATATTTTAAAAAATTCATGACTTTATTGTTATTTTTCCCCCCTGCTTTCACTTTCATCAGACAGTTTTTTTAATTATCGAGAATTCATTTGGCTGATAGTACCAGATAATTTAACAGTAGTTTAAAGAGACAGGGTTTGTTTATTTCACACAATAAGAAGTTCAGGGGTAGGTTGTTCAGCACTGCTATGATTCTTCAGTGGTGTCATCAGGCACCAAGCTTCTTCTATAGTTTTCTCTGCCATCCCTTCTATGTATGCCTTTATCCTCTTGCTTATGGGCTTGTGGTTACAAGGTAGCTGTTGCACCTCCAGGACAAATGTTTGCATTCCAGTCAGAAAGTTGAGGAGGAAGAGAGAAGCAAAGGACTATGCCAGCCAATGTATCCCCTAACCCTTTTTTTTCAAATCAGGAGATACCAAGGCTCTCCCAGAAATCCCACCTAATAAAAGCTTATATCTCATGGTCAATAAGGCAGGCTGGGACATCTGGGGATGGTGGTAGGTGTTTGGTTGCTAGCCAGCAAAGGAATGGCTACACTGTGCCCTTAATTCTTTTTTTTTTTTTTAAAGAGTTTCTAACAAAGGCCCTTTTAAAAAAAATTAATTTTATTTATTAATTTTATTTTTTGCCTGCATTGGGTCTTTGTTGCTGCACGCGGGCTTTCTCTAGTTGCGGCGAGCGGGGGTTACTCTTCGTTGCGTTGCATGGGCTTCTCACTGCGGTCGCTTCTCTTGTTGCAGAGTACAGGCTCTAGGTGCGTGGGCTTCCGTAGTTGTGGCTCACGGGCTCTAGAGTGCAGGCTCAGTAGTTGTGGAGCACAGGCCTAGTTGCTCCGTGGAATGTGGGATCTTCCCAGACCAGGAATCGAACTTGTGTCCCCTGCATTGGTAGGTGGATTCTTAACCACTGTGCCACCAGGGAAGTCCCCCTTAAGTTCTTAAACTATAATACATGCTGTATTCAAAATTTCAGAGGTAGCCTATAGGGGAAACCTGAGAAAGGATTGGGGAAAGCAACTCTGAGGTGAATTAATATTAGACCTAAACTAATGTTGGTACATGATGGTGTTCTCTCATCTAACCAAAAAAGTGATTTCCAAAAAACATCAAAACTTTTTAAGGAAAAATTTATTGGGACTTTTTAAAAATAAGGTTCTTGAAGCTAAAAAGACATAAGCAAACTTTCTTCAAGTTTCATCATAGATTCCTATAGGAACCAACTAAAAATAAAACGTAAATGTGAAGCTGGTGAACTTAAAGATATCTGAGCACTGATTCCTGTTAGGCTCACCTTGATTTCTTTAAGGTTCAGGGGATTTGGGTGGTTGTGATTTTCTAACACATAATATTCATAATGTTATCAATAATGTCTTATAACCAGAAGGTATACATTTGCTGATGAAATGAGCTGCTATTTTTTCTTCAAAATTAGATGAATCACAATGATCTGCCTTTCATTGCTAGAGTACAATGAAATCAACAAGAATGTCTAAATTTTCTATTTTTTGGCATTATTCCAGATACCTTTGTTATAAAAGCATTTTCACAAGACTTTATTTACCCTATTAAATTTACAAATGTGAGATTTTTATAACCTGTATAGGATCCTTCCCTTCTCCTGCATCTGACTTTGTCTTTCTTTGCACCAAGAAAGATAATGCTTTAAGACTCAGAGAGATTAAATTTGAGAGTGACATCTTCTTGTGCACTCTCATCCATCACATCAGAGAACCCAATTATCTTAGTGATCATAGACTAACTACTGGTAAGAGAATCTCTAAAATGTTGTCCTTCCAAACCAAGGCCAAAGTATAAATAAAGCTTCCAACTAACCAAAGCAGCCTACAGTTTCAGCCTCTATTTGCAAAGAGATCCTTTAAAAGTTTGTTGCTCTGTTTTACTGCTTACTTTTTCAACAGAACCAATACCAGGAAGTGATCACTTGTGCACTGTGAAGAGCTGCTAGTGCTTGTAATGACTGCTGCATATCACCATGCTTACTTGTACTGTTTCACCCCTGGCCTCACAGAGGGGGAATTCAGGAGGTCAGTCAGAGGGAGATAACAGAGCCTTCTCTATGACTAGAGTAAAATAAATTCAGGGCCTCTAAACAAAAATGTAGGGTGACTTTTTCCTCATAGGACATGTATATCTACAGTCATGCAAATTCAGACCTGTAGGACTGATAGGTTTATTTGTACTGAATCACTAGTAGTGAAACTTTCCAAATCTCAGCTTTAGTAATGTTTTTTTCCCAAAGATCAAATAAATCACTTTGGGAGTGAGTGAGGGAGAGAACAGAAGAGAAGAAGTTTAAGAACTAGACCTTGGGATTGAAAGCCCAGAGATAAACCCATGCACCTATGGTCACCTAATCTATGACAAAGAAGGCAAGAATATACAATGGAGAAGAGACAGTCTCTTCAATTAGTGGTGCTGGAAAAACTGGACAACTACATGTAAAAGAAAGAAATTGGATCACTCCCTAATACCATACACAAAAATAAACTCAACATGGATTAAAGACCTAAATGTAAGGCCAGATACTATAAAACTCTTAGAGGAAAATATAGGAAGAACACTCTCTGACATAAATCACAAAGATGTTTTTCAATCCACCACCTAGAGTAATGAAAATAAAAACAAAAATAAACAAGTGGGACCTAATTAAACTTAAAAGCTTTTGCACAGCAAAGGAAACCATAAATGAAATGAAAAGACAACCCTCAGAATGGGAGAAAATATTTGCAAGCAAAACAACAGACAAGGGATTAATCTCCAAAATATACAAACAGCTCATGCGGCTCAATATCAAAAAAAAAACAACCCCATCCAAAAATGGGCAGAAGACCTAAATAGACATTTCTCCAAAGAAGACATACACATGGCCAAGAGGCACATGAAAAGATGCTCAACATCACTAATTATTAGAGAAATGCAAATCAAAACTACAATGAGGTATCACTTCACATCAGTCAGAATGGCCATCATCAAAAATTCTACAGGCAATATATGCTGGAGAGGGTGTGGAGAAAAGGCAACCCTCCTACACTGCTGGTAGCAATGCAAATTGGTACCGCCACTATGGAGAACAGTATGGAGGTTCCTTAAAAAACTAAAAATAGAGCTACCATATGACCGAGCAATCCCACTCTTAGGAATATATCTGGAGAAAACCATAATTCAAAAGGATGCATGCACCCCAGTGTTCATTGCAGCAGTATTTACAATAGCCAGGTCATGGAAGCAATCTAAATGTCCATTGACAAAGAAATGGATAAAGAAGGTGTGGTACATATGTACAATGGAATATTACTCAGCCATAAAAAGGACCAAAAGAGTGACATTTGCAGAGATGTGGATGGACCTAGAGACTGTCATACAGAGTGAAGTAAGTCAGAAAGGGAAAAACAAATATTGTATAATGTTGCCTATATGTGGAATCCACAAAAATGGTAGAGATGAACTTATTTGCAAAGCAGAAATAGAGTCACAGATGTAGTGAACAAACTTGTGGTTACCAAGTGGGGAGAGGGTCTGGGATGAATTGGGAGATTGGGACTGACACATATACACTACTATGTATAAAATAGATAACTAATGAGAACCTACTGTGTAGCACAGGGAACTCTACTCAATGATCTGTGGTGACCTAAATGGGAAGGAAATCTAAAAAAGAGTGGATATATGTATGCGTATGACTGATTCACTTTGCTGTACAGCAAGAAACTTACACAAAATTGTAATGCAACTATACTCCAATAAAAATTAATAATAAAAAAAAAGACCTGAGACATGGGGCATAGTGACATTTCAAGGTTGAGAAGAGAAGGAATATTCAGCAATGCTGTATTTCTTATAGCTTAAAATAAACAAAAGTGCATGGTTTGTAAATACCTAAGGCTTTAATAAGTAGGTTCTTATTATAAAGGAGGCATAGAAAAGTGCAATGATGCATCCAACCCCTAGAACGAGTGAAAGATGGAATTAAGCTTAGAACTTAGGACCATGGTTCTATCTGTTAAGAGTGATACAGTATCCATTTTCTTATTTGTGATCATCTATTTTTTGTGACAAGCACATCACTGAATCATTAAAACCCTCCATCATCTCCTTACTTCAGGTCTCTTGAAGAACATTGATGTTCATAAAGTCATTTAACAAAGACTTATTAAGTCTCTGATTGTTCTGAGCATGGTGCAAGGTCTGAGCAGATGAAGATGAATCAGACATGTCCCTTGAGATATGACCTTTAGGAGCTCACATATGGAAGAGGACTCAAGGACAGACACAAAGCAATGATTAAAATACAGAGTGATCTGGACTCCAGTGAAGGAGATGTAGACTAGAATAGGAATGTGGTGTAGTAGAATGGTGAAAGGCATGAACTCTGACATCAGACTCCCCAGGTTCAACTCCTGGACTCAGCTTAGCAGCACTATGACCCTAGGCAAGTAACTTAGTCTCTCTGTGTCTTAATTTCATTACTTGAAAAATAGGTATAATAATAGTACTTACCTCTTCTGTGGGGAATAAACAATGCAACATATCTAAAGTACTTCCAACATTGACTGCTACACAGTAAGTGCTATGTGACTATAATTATCATTGTTACATGGAAGCCCCAAAATAAGGGAGATCAACTTTCCTCTGGTGGTGAAAATTTCATAGACTAGATGACATGATATGGGTCATGAAGAATGAGCAGAAGTTATCAAAGAGGGAGAGGGACACTCCAGGAAGACAGAGAAGCAAGTACAAAGGTACAGTAACTCAGTGTGGCTGGTGCTCCCTGGGTCTGGCATGTGGGAGGGAGAGAAGTTGAAATTAGAGTTATGGTATAGGCCTCATATGCCATGCAAAGGAGTTTGGACCTTAAAATCCTATACATAAAGAAGAAACTGAATCCTCCTAAATAAGAGTCACAGAATCTGATTCGTGTTTCTGAAAGCTCCCTATGGAACCATCATAAAAAATGGATTGGAAAGGTGCGAGTTTGGAAGAAACGTTCAACCAGCATTTGTTTATTGACTACTAAGTCCTGGGCATCAGAAATAAAAATATGTGTAGGAAATTGCCTCTCCTTTTAAAGATCTGGAACCTATCTGAGGAGGTATCGATAATACACTTAAAGCTAGTATAGTTTGATAAGTGTTCTTCTATAGTATGACTGAAACAATATAAGAGTACTAGGGAAGGAAAATTAATTTTGCTAGGGAGGTTGGAGTAGGTATAGGGATCAGGGCACATTCCCAGGCAGATGGCACATTAATGCATAGTCATATGGTGTGTTCATGGACTAGAACACGTCAAGAGTGGTTTGAGATAGCACGTGACTGGAGAACAAGTAGAAAGGAAAAGTGAAAGTTTGAATGCCATATGAATTAAGGTTGGCCTTATTTAATGGGGAGTATGGAACTACTGAAGATTTCCAAAATGTAGGAGAGGCATTATAGTTGTGCAAGAAATCTTGGGCTTTAGAGACTGACAGACTTGAGTTCAAATCCCAGTGTAGCATCTGCAAATTGTGTGACCTCGGCAAGTTTACAAAACCTTTCTAAGCCCCAGTTTCCTCATGGGTCTGATAATAGGGCTTACTTTGTCTTGTAAGGTTTAGTGAGGATTAAATGAGTAAATAAATAAATGGAAAGTACTTGGAACAGTGCCTGGGAAGTACTTACCACTAAATAAAGAATTGTCATTATTTTAGTTATATCTATGCCTTTGAAAGGTAGTTCTGGCAGGGGCATAGTAGCAGAGAGATTAGAATCAGGAAGACTGGTTAGGAGGTTGTAAAGTCCAGGCAAATAGAGTGGGCAGCAATGGGCAGGGGCAGTGTCTCTGAACAGGCAGGATCAGATGTATTTGAGGTACATTTCAGCGACAGAGGGGACAGGGTAGGGCTGATTGGAAGGTGGTGGGAGAGCGGATGGGGAGGAAAAACAGAGAGTGAAGTTTTTGCTAAAGATGACTCAGCTTTTTCATCTGGGTGCTTAAACAGATGGTGAGGCCATTACTTGAGATACCAAACAGGAGAAACTGTAGGTTTGGAAAAAAAATTAGATTTATATGAGTTATATGTCAACAGCCAGATGGAAGGGTTGGGGTGGGGGACAGATGGAAGCACAGGTCTAGAGAAGAGAAGAAAGGTATAGCTGGAGAAAGATATTTTGAAATGATTTATATATAGATCAGGGGTCAGCAAACTTTACCTGAAAAGTGCCAGGTGGTGAATATTTCAGGCTTTGGGGACAATATAGTACCTGCTGCAACTATTCGATGCCATCTTAGTACTGTAGCAGCCAAGTACAAAACCTAAATGAATGCGGACAGCTGTGTTCCAATAAAACTTTATATAATAGGCTGCTATCTAGATTGGTCTTTAGGTTGTAGATGGCTAGCCCCTGTTATAGGTGGTAAGGACCCAAGAGTGGATGAGCTTGTGTAAGGACAGAGAGTAGACCCCGTTGGAGAGAGCTGACACTGGAGCACAGGGAGGCACCACCACTCAGGGTGGATGGATGGAGAGGGGCCAGTGAAGTTATGGTTGGGGTTGGGTTGTCCTAGCTATAGGTCTCCTTAGTATCTTCTTCATAGCACAAGGATTTGTTGAAGACACTGCAACTAAACATTCATGCCCTGTTTAATTAATCTTAAGGGAAAGATTGTCGGGAGGTGGTAAAGAAAGGGAGAGTGATGTTAGCATTTTAACAAGTGTTCCAGAATGCCCACTTTACGCGGTTTAACCTCACATGTTCTGAACAAACTTTCATTATCCCTCATCTTTTTGCCTTACATTTTATATTCCCTTCCCCTCCCTCTCCTTCCAACGTTGCTTCTTCTCTCTCACTCCCCACCCTGATGTGCCCACCACAATACCAGGTGGGTACGATGATAATCATCGAGCAGGCTATTATGAGCAGTATAAACAAATGACAAATCTCTGGGTGCAGGAAAGGTAACAAGAGGCTGATCAGTAGGTCTAGTTATCTTTCCTTCTTGTTTATTGCAGTCTGATGCAGTTATTTCTAAGGGCCTGACATTGATCGACAGCTTCTATTAAGGCCTATCCAGGGCAGCTGGATTGAACAGATACATTAAATAAAGCAGTTATTGCTTTTCATTGCGTTTCCGTAAAATATCACTGCTAAATAGCTTCTGCCATCAGATGCAGTTAGGTACATGGTTTTAATTTGAGGGACTGCTTTATAACACTGCACAATTGACACTGGCCTTTGTTTCCCCTACAATAATGACTGTGTACATCCTGGAGAATTGATGGGCTGTCCTTTGAGGTGGTGTCGGGAGAAGGCGGGAGGATGAGGCTCTGGCTTTGTTGTTCTCCCTCTCTCTCTTTTTATACATGCCAGGTTTGTCACTTGTTTGCAGCATGGGCAGGAACAATGTCAAGCGAGGGCCCTTATCTCAGGATGTTGTAATGTAGGGACTGTAAGCCTTCGCCTGGAGACGAGATAAGCGCAACCTTACAAGCCTGGAGGAAGCCAGGGTGGGGGTTTGGTGTGTGACAGGGACAACAATGGAGAGCTGTCGGTGCCTGTTACAGCTCTTTCTCGTGCCACAGGAATATATGCATGTGGAACGGTGCATAACAAGCGTGAACATAAAAGTCTGGAATGTTCATCTAATAATGATGTATTTGGAACAGGATTATGCTGCCCAATGATATTCTTGTTTTATCTCTGGGCTAAGCACTGGGGCAGCTGTGTGCTTTGGCACAGTCCTCTGTCCCTCCTTTTGTGTCCTGCATATTAATCTTTTATTGAAGTAATTAAATGTGTGCTTAATGGCAATGGGCCGGCAGAATGAATGTACAATTGAATTAGCAGTTATGATTAGGAGCATGCTACAAAATGAACTAAATGCAATTACTGTAGGCATTTCTTTCTCCAAGTCAAATCTGGCTACATGACATGATTTAATTAGAGGTGGTTAGATACACTTACTCCCTGATCCTCTAGTGGGCTGTCTGAATTTCGGCTAGAGCTGCCACCCACCCCTATAGTTGCCCCTGGCCTCGCACTTTATTCAACCTCTGCTCAGCAAAGACTCCTTCCAGATCCAGCTCTCCTGCCATGAAGATAAGGTGTGACTTTTCATAGACAAAACAGGAGCTAATGGAGACATCTTCAGCAGGTTCTCCTTTGGTAAAATCTCCGGTGATCATTGGTCCAGCTGTTTGTTCAGGTGAATGAGGGCCAAAGCCACAACAAGACCTGGCATTCTTTGTGAACTGAGAGAGGGCAAGTGCCCCTCTATCAACAGCACAACTTTCCTTGGGGAACGAACTACACTTTAAACCCTTAGTTTTCAGCCACTGACGTGACTCCTGGGTAGAGGGCCACCCCTGAGTTCAGAAGCGTCCAGCAGAGGAGACCTGAGCAGATTGTTAAGTTCTTGAGGTCATACTTAGGCAGGTACTGAATGTGGGCAACACATTGCTCCATGGAGAACTCTAAATAAGAAGAAATGCTAGTGTGTTATGCCATCTTTACTTAGAGCTTTTGTAATGACTCCTAAATATTAGTTACATTAATGGTTACATCCTGGCTGCACAAGAGAATTCTCTGGAGCATTTAAAAAATACTGATAGCCAAGCCCCACCCTTAGAAATTTAATTGTCTGGGATGGGCTCAGGATATTGCTAGTTTATTAAATCTCCCAGATGATTCTAATTATACCAAGGACTGAGAAGCACTAACTCAGAATAACTTTACTTTTAACATTTTATTAATTTGCTCTCCTACCTCTCTTTTTACAGTGCTCCTTGGTGCTCTGCAATATTTTCTGGGAGGGAGAGGGAACTTCAGTATCGGTGAATGTCAGCAGATCATAATGGGGTAATAGATAGTACTTGCCTTAATCTGATATACAAAGCTATAGGTTCCTCTCATCCCTGTGTTGAACCCGGGGCTACTTTGGAAACACAGTGCTAGGATTTATAATTCTATCAATTCTTGACCTCCCAGATCTGTCCAGCAAGCAAGGCCTCTCATTAGTCGTGCCCCCTGTTTTGCTTAGAGTTATTTACCAAGAGGACAATCAATATTCTATGACCAGACAGTTGGAATGTGAAACTCTCATCAATCCATTCCATTTTTCTTTTCTCAAAAAGGTAGATGGAAACAGGAGGGACAACTCTCTTTAAAACGGAAGGCAAAACCTATTGTCACTTTTGAACACCTAAAATATACATTTTGTTTTATTTTTTTCAGAGCATAATGAGGCAGGGTCCCTGGTCAGTGGGAGCTCCTGGGTCTATTTTACAGCCTTCATTCTCTTTCCCAGGGCCATAAATGAAACCCTTTCAGCCCTAATGACCACAATGACTTTCCTCGATCATGTTATTGCTACTTTGGCACATTTATTGCTTTCACATGCACTAATGGATGAGTTTGGATATGTTAACAATTTATATATCATTTGATCCTAAAAAAGAAACCCAACCGAACTAACTTAGCCCTCATGATTGAGTAGCTTTTAAGGAGTATAAATGAATTTAATGCTTTAGAAAGAGCTTCGGTAAATTATGAACATGACACCTATTACATTAAGCTGCATTAAGCATTAATACATCTTCATTACTGGCAGGTTGCCAAAACCTCCAAGGTTGAAAAATCTGCCTGAAAATGTTCAATGTGACAGTCACCTAGGCTAAGATTGATGGTTCTTTTTGGGGGTATGTGAGGGATATCTATTGACTAGGTCCCACTTCCACTTCCAGACAAAGACATGTCAGTGGTGTCAGCCAGAGTTCCCCAAAGGCTGAATTTAATGGCCAGGCAAGAACTTCTGTACCCTAGTTGTGCTATTCAGTTGCCATTTCTGGGAGAGGTTCTTGAGTAGGGAGATGCCAGGTGTTCCAACCTTTTAAGCTGAAAGATTGAGTGGGGGGCATAATGTTTCTTTCTCTGAGAGTTACATAATTCTTACTATCATCTCATAGTATAAAATTATTAACAACACTATTGGTAATAATCATTACCTTTTCTTTTGTTTAGTTATTTTTTAAAATTAATTTTGGCCGCATTGGGTCTTCATTGCTATGTGTGGGCTTTCTCTAGTTGCAGCGAGTGGGGGCTACTCTTCGTTGTGGTGTGTGGGCTTCTCATTGTGGTGGCTTCTCTTGCTGCCAAGCATGGGCTCTAGGCGTGCGGGCTTCAGTAGTCGCAGTACGTGGCCTCAGTAGTTGTGGCACCCAGGCCCTAGAGCACGTGGGCTTCAGTGGTTGAGGCACATGGGCTCAGTAGTTGTGGCGTGTGGGCTCTAGAGCACAGGCTCAGTAGTTGTGGGACACAGGCCTAGTTGCTCTGCGGCATGTGGGATCTTCCTGGACCAGGGATCGAACTCGTGTCCCCTGCATTGGCAGGCAGATTCTTACCACTGCGCCACCAGGGAAGTCCGAAGCTACCTTTTCTTGACTATTTACTATGTACCACCACTGATAAACTATTTGTGTACTTTCTGCCATCTAATCCTCTTAATGGTCCTGAGAGTTAAATATTATTATTTATTGCCCAAGGGTACAGTATTAGTTTTCTAGGGCTGCTATAAGAAAATATCACAAACTGG
Source organism: Neophocaena asiaeorientalis asiaeorientalis (assembly GCF_003031525.2). NCBI lineage: Eukaryota > Metazoa > Chordata > Mammalia > Artiodactyla > Phocoenidae > Neophocaena > Neophocaena asiaeorientalis. The sequence goes on from NW_020174289.1 coordinate 702,778, forward strand.
TGACTTAAAATAGCAGAAATTTATTTTCTCACAGTTCTGGAGGTTACAAGACTGAAATTAAGGTGCTGGTGGTGTCATGCTCTCTCTGAAGTCTCTAGGGCAGAATATGTTTCATTCCTTTCTCTTAGCATCTGGTATTGCTGGCAATCCTTGGCATTTCTTGCCTTGTAGATGCCTGCTGCCAATATCTGCCTTGGTCTTCACATAGTTCTCCCTGTATGTGTCTGTCTTTTCTTCTTATAAGCACATCAGTCATATTGGATTAAGGGATCACCCTACTCCAGAATGACCTCACCTTAACTAATTACATCTGTAAAGATCCTATTTCCAAATAAGGTCATATTCTGAGGTTGAGAGAGAGTGAGAGAGAGAGAGAGAGAGAGGTGTCCCAGGTGGGAAAACAACTAAACAATTGTGACACTTGTAGCATATTCTGTGTGACAAGAACAGTGGGTTATAATTGGGACTGCCAGAGTCTTACTAAGTGTGGACATGTGTCTTAGGCTCTCAGAGATTCTATAGGCTTAGCTGTATTCTAAGTCGTTTTGAGTGAGGTTATAAGTCAATGCCTTCAGTAACTGTAGATCTTAACATGTGCCTTGAAAAGTCCAGGAGTTAGTTTGACCCTAAGTGTGTGGTCCATAAGCAAAGAAATGATTTCTTTTGATGAGAGCAAAAATCTCCAGCAGAAGTTGGTTGAGCAAAGGTCACTGTATTTGACGAAACATTTATTCAGCATTTGCCCCACTGATGATAAGAGGATGGGCTCCCTGACTGACAGGAAAAGACAGAGGAAAATTAAACCAAGTTACAGGTGCACCGATAGAAACACGTGTGGAACATAGTGAGGGCACAGACGAGGAGGTGACCTGGGGAGTTAGACCAGACTGCCTGAACCGCCCTGGTTCAAATCTTGGTTCTACCAGTTTCTGGTTGACAGTTTAAGGTAAATTATACATGACCTTTCTAAGTCTCAGTTTCTTAATGCATAATTGGGATAATAGTATTGACATTATAGTGTTATTTTAAATATTAAGTGAGAATTAATAATGATATTTTTTGGTCGTGAGCGTCAAACATGTTGCAGTTAGTTAAAGCATAAAAGGGAATTTGTCAGCTGATAGGACTTGAATGTCCACAAGTACATTTGGCTTCAACCACAGAACATCCAGGTGTTCAACGATTCCACCAAGATACTGTCTTCATCTTTGGTCTGACTTCTTCATAGACCTCATAGGTTTTCCCAGTGCAGTGGCAAAAAAGGCCTAATAGCAGTTCTAGGGTTTTATCTTAACAGTGGGAAGTGAATACTGCTTTACTACTTGTTCCTGAAAAAGTCCTGGGTAGGAATCTTGTTGACTAGACTTGGAAAATGTTATTCATCCTTGACCAGGAGTTGAGAAGGGAGGTGGGAACAGCCACTGGGGGAGCAGTGGTTGATGCTGGGCAGGTGGAAAACACATGTGTACAATGTAGACATGGAGAGCACATAACTCTTATAGCCTCTGGGAAAGTTATCTATTACTTATTGCCTATTATTATCTGTAACTATTATTTAAACCAACCCTACTATTTGCTAATCCTGTCCCTAAGTAAACCTGGGCTTCCAAATATGGAGGCAGTCATCAATAGAATGTGATGAATAGCTGAATTTGAGATAGAGAATTAAAAGAGCTCAAAGTGTTCATTTCGTAAGAAAAAAGTCCAAAGAGGCACAAATTTCACCCATCTCTCAGCTATTTGTTCCATAAAATATAAAGAAGAAAAAAGGAATTATTGAATTATGTTTCAGTGTAGTCATGCTTTTTTCTTCTTAAACAACTTTATTTTTCCACTATAGAAGGAAAAATACCTCAGTTATGTAGTTCTTAGTATGTGCCAAGCACTGTTCTAACTGGTTTATTTATATTAATTCATTTAATCCTATGAGATTGGTTCTCTTATTGCCATTTTACAGAGGGAGACATTTGAATCATAGAGAAGTAAGAACCTTGCCTGAGGTCACGCAACTAGTAAGTGATAGAGCTGGGATTCCAATCAGGCAGTCTAGCTTGGGAGACCACGCTCTTTACTAATATACTATATATGCTCATTTCAGAAAGTGTGAAAAATATAAAATAGCAAAAATAAATCTCTCCTTATCCTACTGATGAAATACAAATACTAATAATTTAGTATATTTCTCCTCTTTTATTAAAAAAATTCCTACGTTATATATTTTTGCATTGTTAGAATTAAATTGTGTGATGTTGAATACTTTTGTATTGCCTTAATTTCCTTACATTCCATAAACATTTCCCTCATTATCATATAGTTATTTTAAATAGTTTTTTCTTACTTAAGAAACCAACAACATATTTAATGATTATGATGAATTAGATAAATTCCATTATAATTTCATGGAAATATGTTTTACTACTTAGTAAATAGTACAATCAAATAATTGAAACCATAATGACAGAAATTCTTTGGTTTAATTACTTCAAACAAATAGAAAACAATCGGTAATTTATACATCCCCTTACTTCCTTTTCCAGCAGACAGTGGGCCTATCTAAAACAGAACTTGGCTAGCCATCACTGATGTTAACTCTACTTACTTCTCTACAAAATACTAATGAGGCAATTGTGAGGCTTGACAATGTCACAGTCTTTGATGAATTTCTATATCCTAAGTTTTCTATATGTTGGTATGGTGAAATAATTAGTAGCTTACTTAAAAAGAAATTTTATTGGAGTATAGTTGCTTTATAATGCTGTATTAGTTTCTACTGTACAGCAAAATGAATCAGCTATATGTATACATATATCCCCTCTTTTCTGGATTTCCTTCCCATTTAGGTCACCACAGAGCACTGAGTAGAGTTCCCTGTGCTGTACAGTAGGTTCTCGTTAGTTATCTATTTTATATATAGTATCAATAGTGTATATATGTCAATCCCAATCTCCCAGTTCATCCCCCTCCACCCCCTCTTTCCCCTTGGTATCTGTGCATTTGTCCTCTACATCTGTGACTATTTCTGCTTTGTAAATAAGATTGTCTATACCATTTTTACAGATTCCACATATATGTTTTAATATACGATATTTGTTTTTCTCTTTCTGACTTACTTCACTCTGTATGACAGTCTCTAGGTCCATCCACATCTCTATAAATGAACCAGTTTCATTCCTTTTTATGGCTGAGTAATATTCTATTGTATATATGTACCACATCTTCTTTATTCATTCCTCTGTTGATGGACGTTTAGGTTGTTTGCATGTCCTGGCTATTGTAAATACTGCTGTAGTGAACATTGGGATGCATGTGTCTTTTTGAATTATGGTTCTTTCTGGGTATATGCCCAGTAGTGGGATTGTTGTGTTACATGGTAGCTCTATTTTTAGTTTTTAAGGAACCTCCAAACTGTTCTCCAAAGCGGCTCTATCAATTTACATTCCTACCAGCAGTGCAAGAGGGTTCCCTTTTCTCCACACCCTCTCCAGCATTTATTGTTTGTAGATTTTGTGATGATGGCCATTCTGACCGGTGTGAGGTGGTATCTCATTGTAGTTTTGATTTGCGTTTCTCTAATAATTAATGATGTTGAGCATATTTCATGTGCCTCTTGGTCATCCATATGTCTTCTTTAGACAAATGTCTATTTAGGTCTTCCACCGATTTCTTGACTGGGTTGTTGTTTTCTTTTTTTGATATTGAGCTGCATGAGCTGTTTGTATATTTTGGAGATTGACTCTTTGTCAGTTGCTTCATTTGCAAATATTTTCTCCCATTCTGAGGGTTGTCTTTTCGTGTTTTTAATGGTTTCCTTTGATGTGCAAAAGTTTTTAAGTTTAATTAGGTCCCATTTGTTTATTTTTGTTTTTATTCTCATTACTCTTGGAGGTGGGTCAAAAAAGATCTTTCTGCCTATGTTTTCCTCTAAGAGTTTTCTAGTGTCTGGTCTTACGTTTAGATCTTTAATCCATTTTGAGTTTATTTTTGTGTATGGTGTTAGGGAGTGTTCTAATTTCATTCTTTTACATGTAGCTGTCCAGTTTTCCCAGCACCAATTATTGGAGAGGCTGTCTTTGCTCTGTTGTATATTCTGGCTTCCTTTGTTGCAGATTAGGTGACCATAGGTACGTGGGTTTATCTCTGGGCTTTCTATCCTGTTTCATTGACCTATATTTCTGTTTTTGTGCCAGTACCATACTGTCTTGATTACTGTAGTTCTGTAGTATAGTCTGAAGTCAGGAAGCCTGATTCCTGCAGCTCCATTTCTTTTTTTTTCCTCAAGATTGCTTTTGCTATTTGAGGTCTTTTGTGTTTCCATACAAATTGTAAAATTTTTTGTTCTAGTTCTGTGAAAAATGCCTTTGGTAATTTGATAGGGATTGCATTGAATCTGTAGATTGCTTTGGGTTGTATAGTCATTTTCACAATATTGATTCTTCTATAGAACAAAAGAAAAAAAGATAAAAACAAAATAGAACAAAAGAAAATAAAACAAGGAAAAAACACAGAAAAACACAAAAGTAACATAGATATAGAAATATAAAAAAATTAAAAATATATTAAAAGCTATTAAAAAATAAAAACTAGTAAACAACAACAGAACAAAACAAACAAAAAAAATAGTCACAATTGTATTTTCCTGGGGTCTCAGCTTGTCAGTGTCCTTGCCCTCACCGTGAGTCACAGCCAACCTCTGCCTCCCCAGGAGACCCTCCAAAACCTCTAGGTAGGTCTCTGGTCCCTCTGTGGGCACTGGGCAGCTCAGACTCTGACCTGGCCCAACTCCCACATGTACTAGTCCCCAAAGTCCACAGCTGCTAGAGCTAGACCAGTTTCAGTTGTGGGAACACTCGTTGTCCATTCAGATATTCCATAGATGTAGGGTTTACCAAACTGATTGCAGGGATTTAATCTGTGGTTTGTGAAGCTGCACTGAAAGATTTTTGTTCCTCTTTCTTAGTTGCCCCGCTCCTGGGGCTCAGCTGTGGTTTTAGCCCCACCTCTGTGTGTGGGCCACCCACAGGACTCTGCTCCCGAGGCTGCCCTGGATCACTTGGGTCTGCCCTGGCGAGGACAGGGCATGGAGATGGCACAACTGCCTGGGTCATGCGGACCCTGACAGTGACACGTACACGGGAAAGCCAGCAGCCAAGGGTGTTAGAGATCTGGCCCTAGAGGGATCCTTTTCTAGCACCTGGCATCCAGCACAAGAAGGTCAGCCCTGGTGGGGCTTTTCCTAGCACCTGGTGGGGAAGGGGTCTTGTGTGTGGGGTGGGGAGAGAGGCTACGATAGCGGCTCCATCCCCTGCACGTCATTCAACAGTGGCACCTTGCTTCTGTGGCAGTCTGTGTTTCCTCCACAAGCATTCCTGGTTGCAGATTTCTTCCCTCCCATCCCTGCAGGCTGTCTCCTGACAGCCAACAGCAGTCCTACCCCTGGGTTTTCTCTCCAATCCCCACATTCCTGCTCTCAGCCCCCGTGTGCATCAGCAGACACACGTCCCAGTCTGGGGAGCTCAGAGCTGTGGCACAGACCGTCTATGTAGGTCTCACTCTGTCCTGTCTGCCACAGACCAGCTGCTTCACCCTTCTTCGACAGCCTCAGATGCTCCCCTTCTGTCCCAACTGATTTCCCTGTGGGTGAGGGGGCTTCCTCAGATGTGGGAAACTCTCCTCTGCTTCAGCTCCCCCTGGGGTGCAGATTCCATCCTGCTTCCTCACCTGCTCTTTTTCCTTTCTTTTGTCCTGCCCGGTTATGTAGGGATCTTTCTTGTCCTTTCCAGTGTCCAAAGTCTTCTGCTAGTGTTCAGCTGGTGTTCTGTGAGAATTATTCCATCTGTAGATGTATTCCTGATGCATTTTGGAGAGAGATGAACTCCACATCCTCCTACTCCTCCACCATCTTGGTTTCTCCCCTTAAATAGTGTTTTTAATGCCTGTTTAATATTTTAGCATGTAGATATGTAAGAATCGACTTTTTTGGGGTTTTTTGTTTTGTTTTTTGTTTTTTGCTGTACACGGGCCTCTCACTGTTGTGGCCTCTCCCGTTGCGGAGCACAGGCTCCGGACGTGCAGACTCAGCAGCCATGGCTCACGGGCCCAGCCGCTCCACGGCATGTGGGATCCTCCCGGACCGGGGCACGAACCTGCGTCCCCTGCATCGGCAGGCGGACTCTCAACCACTGCGCCACCAGGGAAGCCCTCGACTTTTTTTTTTTTTTGATTGGATTTTAGATTATTTCTAATTTTTTATTCCAAATACAGCTCTGCTTGATTTTTTTCTTTTATATTTTAGTATTAGTTGACTTGCCCTAACAAGTATGTATTGATTTCATGAATATGATTATGAATAGAAATGTATACTATAAAAATAAAATTCTGTAATGAGCTCACAGATTTTGATATCAGACAGATGTAGTTTGAATCTGATCTGGCAACTCAACCAGATGTATTACCTTAGATGGGTTATTTAATATTTTTAGGTTTCAGTTTTCTGACCTATGAAATAGCAATTAAGATAATACATGACATTCCTAGAACATTATGAGTCAATAAATTATTAACATTCTATTCATAGATTTTCTTGTTGATTGCATTTAGGAATCAACATTAAAACTTTTTTTTTTGTTTCTAGAAAAAGAAAATTCAGAAAATATAACAAGAAAATAAACATCTTGTGTAATAGTGCTACTTACAGTTAATCAATGTAAACATTTTCTTGTATTTCCTCCTAGTTCCTTTTATATGGATGCATATATATGTTTAATATATATGCTTTTCTATGTATATAGATGTTTTTCTATGCATGTATGTGGTAAATAATAATAGAAATTAAACTATATATAGACTTGAATTTCTACTTGTTTCAATTAACTATCATATTATTAAATATTCCTAAGCAGCATGATTAGTGTAACATCTTTGAAATATGTCATGATAATAAATTATTTATTTATTTTTATTTATTTATTCATTCCCACTGCTTTTGCAATAATGCAGTGAAGAATTTCCATTTACAGAAATCAATTGTCTTCATATCTCCTTGTTTTTTAGTTTCTGAGTTCAGATATTGGCTTTTCAAAGAGGCCTTCTCTGCCCTGTCAAATGCTGGTGAGCATTCCTGCCAACTATATTCTAGTACATTACCCTTTAAAATTTACTTGAGTTTATCTTATTCATTTATTACTCTTAATTCCTTTTGTTATCTGTCTTCCTTGTCTTCATGGGAACAGGAGCTCTATCTCTATAGTGCCCAGAGAAGTGCCTGGAATGTTGTAGAGCTTAGTGATTATATGCACAGGCTCTGAAGCCATTCTACCTGGGTTCAAATCCTGACTTGAGTATGTTGCTCCACCTCCCTTAGCCTCCATTTTATTGCCTCTGACATAAATAACATTTTATTGCCTCACATGCACTCTGTGAAGCAACAGACTCTACCTCATACGGTAGCTGTGAGGATTAAGTGACTAAGTACAAGTAAAGCATTTAGAACAGAAGTTAACACAGGATCAAAACAGAAACCTATATAGCAATTCATAACATGTGCTGGGCACTGTTCTAAGCATTTTATAAATGTTAACTAATTTAATCCGCACAGCCAAATTATGAACCAGCTACTATCATTATTCTCATTTTCAGACGAGGGAATAGAGGCATAGAAAAGTTAATTGACTTGACCAGCTAGACAATATTTAGACACAAGTAATCTGGCTCTAGGGTCCATGCTCTTAACCACTACCTTTTAATGCCCAAAGCATTTACTAACTATTAGTTGCTATGGTTAGAGTAAGCACTTAATATATGTTAGAAAAAGGAATGAAATAAAATATCTGATTAATTTCTTAGGACTTAGTTCTAGAAATAGAATTATCAAATGCTTGGTTTGAAAGAAATTATTGAGCACATGGTAATTAATATTTTCCCAGTTTTATTGAGATATAATTGACATATTATACAATATTAGTCCAAGGTGTACAACATAATGAACTGATAGATGTATATATTACAGAATGATCACCACAGTAAGTTTAGTTAACATCCATCACCTCACATGGATAAAATTTTTTTCTTGTGATGAGAACTTTTAAGGTTGACTCTTGCAGAAGTCATTAAATATACAGCAGAGTATTGTTAACTATATTCACTATGCTGTACATTACATTCTCACAACCTATTTACCTTATAACTGGAAGTTTTTACCTTTTGACCACCTTCACCCATTTCACTCACCCCTACCCCTCAATCCCCCATCTCTGGCAACCACCAGTCTGTTCCTTGTATCTGTGAATTTGATTTTTTTAGATTTGACATGTGAGTGAGATATAGTATTTATCAATATCTTTCCCTACCTGACTTATTTCACTTAGCATAATACCCTCAAAGTTTCATCCATGCTGTTGTAAATGTCAGGGATTCCCCCCCCCGCTTTTTTTTCTGATGGCTGGATAATATTTCATTGTATATAAATGACACCTTTTCTTTATCTATCCAGTGGATGGACACTTAGGTTGTTTCCATGTCTTGGCTATTGTAAATAATGCTGCAGTGAACATAAGAGTGCAGATATCTTTTTGAGAGAGTGACTGTTTCTTTGGATATATACCCAGAAGTGAAATTGCTATATCATATGTGGTTCTATTTTAAAGTTTTTGAGGAACCTCCATACTGTTTTCATAGTGGTGGCACCAATTTACCTTCCCACCAGCAGTGCTCAAGAGTTCCTTTTTCTCCACAGCCTCGCCAACACTTGTTATTTCTTGTCTTTTTGATAATAGCAGCTCTAACAAGTATGAGGTGATATCTCACTGTGGTTTTGATTTGCATTTCCCTAATGATTAGTGATGTCAAGCATATTTTCATGTAACTGTTGGCCGTCTGTATGCCTTCTTTGGGAAAATGTTTATTCAGTTCCTCTGCCCATTTTTAAAATTAGATTCTTTTTTTTCCAGTTATTTAGTTGTATGAGTTCTACATATATTTTGGATATTAACCCCTTATCAGGTATATGCTTTTCAATTTTTCCCCCCATTTTACAGGTTGTCTTTTCACTTTGCTCATTGTTTCCTTTGTTGTGCTGAAGGGTTTTAGTTTGATGTAATTCTACTTAGTTTATTTTTGCTTTTGTTGCCTTGGTAATAAATACTTTTTAAGCTATTAATGTGTGTTTCCAAAAAGATACTAGAGGACAGGGAACATGTTAAGACATCTTGATGTCCCAAAGCCAAGTATACGTCATACACCACTGGATGCTCAGTGAATGTTTAACAAATGTGTGAATAAACACATGATTTCTAAAAGGTTTATATCAGTATATACTGTCACACAAAATATTAAAGTATGCTAATTTTACCAGGCTCTTTTTGAAAATAAGCACCATAATTTTCTTATCTTTTTCAATTTGATAGGCAAAAGAATAATTTATCATTTTTCCTTTGCATCTTTATTCTTAAATTCCTTAATTCAACAAATATTTATTGTAGGTCTACTTTTGTTGGGAACTGTTTTAAGTATTGCAAATACAGTAGTTAGTAAGATCCCTGAATAATACTCACATACCTCCTCATAGGTTTGTTATGATGATTAAATAAAACAGTACAGGAAAATATTTTACAAAAATGCACCACAGCTGATAGGGGCAGGTAGGTAAAATTGCATATATGTATGCCTACCCTCAGCAGTGTTGTTGTGCTAGGGAGATGGAAGTTGGAGTTTAGATCTTACAAGATGGGGTGACTCAGGTGAACACCCTAGGCTTTCATTTGAGCTCCCTCAATAGATACATATTAAGAGTAAAGGCTACATCTCGAGAGTAAGGGCAAACCAGAAATAGAACAGCCCTCACAATGATAGATACCTAGCCTTGAATGCAACAAGGGAATCTGCCTTTACTCTGCATATTAGAAGAAATGAGATCCTTTTTCGTGGTAGATAATATCATCTGGAACCTAAACATTTTCTTATACAATGTTCAGTGAGCAATTGCAAATACCAAGAGTGTCAAGAAACAAGATCAAATAATTGAAAACCAAAAGAAGAAATAAAAAATAAAAGCAGACCCATAGATGATCTAGAAATTTGTTATTAGATATAGACTTCTATTTTATTTTCTGTTTCCTTAATTAATTAATTTGTTGAAGTATAGTTGCTGTACAATATTATGTAAATTACAGGTGTACAATATAGTTATTCATAATTTTTAAAGGTTATACTTCTTTTATAGTTATTATAAAATATTGGCTATATTCCCCATGTTGTACAATATATCCTTTTGGCTTATTTTATACCAAATAGTTTGTACCTCTTACTCCCCTACACCTATATTGCCCTACCCACTTCCCTTTCCCCACTGGTAACCACTAGTTTTTTCTCTATATCTTTGAGTCTGCTTTGTTGTTGTTGTTATATTCATTACTTTGTTGTATTTTTTATATTCCACATATGTTACATCATATAGTATTTGCCTTTCTCTTAGACATAGACTTTTAAATAACTATGATTAATACATTCAAGAAATAGGGGAACAGATGTTATATTTCAACAGAACACTTGAATCTACAAAAAAATCAACAAATAGAATACATTAATGGAAAAGTTAGATGACTTCCAAGTAAAATTTACAGTTTGTTAATAGTAATGTACCAATGTCAGTTTCTTAGTTTTGACAAATGTACCATGGTAATATAAGATGCTAACAATTGGGGAAACTGGCTGAAGGATATACAGGAACTCTCTAAAATTATTTACTTATCATATATTTCAAATTATTAAAATATAAACTACATGAGGGTGGGAATGTTGGCTTGTTTTGATCATTGCTCTTTCTCCAGGCCCACCTGAGTAGTGCCTGACTCATACTAGCTATTCAATAAATATTTTAAAATCAAATTAGTTTTTATATTTATATGTTTGTTTTTATTTTTATTATCTTTATAATTTATTTATTTTACTTGCCTTTGGTTTATTCTGTACTTTTTATAAATTCTTAAGTTTGATGCTTATTTAGATGATTAATTTTTACATTTTCTGCTTTTCTGATATAGATTCTTAAGCCTTTAAATTACTCTCTAATTTCCACATTGTCATAGTTTTAATGTGGAAAATTTCCATTACTGTACTATTGCAAATATTTTCTAATTTCCATTAGAATTTCTTTTTTCACCAAGAGTTGTTTAGATTTGACTTTTTCGAATTTCCAAAGACACAGGCTTTTTCTAGTCATACTTTTGATATTGATTTCTAACTTTTTTGCAATATAATAGGAGAACTTTTTCTCTTTTGGTTAATGTTTGCTTAGTATATATTTTTCAAAAATTTTACTTTCAAACTGTGTCATCTGTGTCCTTAAGTTTTGGGCATATCTCTTGAATAGCAAATAGTTGGATATTTTAACAAAATCTAGTCTTATAATCTTTGTTTTCCATAGAGTTTAATCTATTATATATATTTATCATTTTATCATTTAATTTTGTGTCCTCTATTTGTTCTACTTTTACTTTTTTATTTGTTTCTTTTCCCTTTTTTACCCTTTTTAGAATTGATAGTTATTCCTTCTTCATTCCTTGCCCCCATTTCTGCTAGCTTGGAAGTTCCTCACTGTATCATCTGACCTTTATTCCCCTCTACATTTGACAATAAATTCCTGACCTGATGCTCCAATTCCCCCTAATATTTTTGTGTGTCTTTCCTATAAGCAATGAAATTCTTCTACATAATTATGATACAATAATCAAAAAATCAAGAAATTAACATTGATACGTTACCATCTAATCCCCAGACTACATTTAGGTTTCATGTGATACTCCAAGATGTCCTTGAGATGCAAATGACCCAGCTTAGAATCACATATTGTCTTCATTTGTCATGCTGCTTTTGTCTTCTTCAGTTTGGAACAGTTCCTCAGTCTTTCCTTGATTTTCATGACTTGAACACTTTTGAAGATTTAGGATGTCCCTGAATTTAGATTTGTCTGCTGCTTCCTCATGATTAGATTCAGGTTATGCATCTTTGGCAGGAATACCAAGAAGTGATGCTGTGTTCTTCTGATTGCATCCTGTCAGGTGGCATGTCATTTTGATTTGTCCTGTTACTGATGATGATGTTAACTAGACTAAGGAAGTGGCTGCCAGTCTGTTTTTTGTTTTGTTTTGTTTTGTTTTTTTGCAGTACATGGGCCTCTCACTGTTGTGGCCTCTCCCATTGTGGAGCACAGGCTCCAGACATGCAGGCTCAGTGGCCATGGCTCACGGGCTCAGCTGCTCTGCGGCATGTGGGATCTTCCCAGACCGGGGCACAAACCCATGTCCCCTGCATCGGCAGGCGGACTCTCAATCACTGAGCCACCAGGGAAGCCTCTACCTGTCTTTTTTACTATAATTATTCTAGGCCTGGCATCAAGTCTAGCTGGAGAGAGTTGCAAAGACCCAGAGAAGGTTATCAGATGTCAGGCAGGGTATATAAGTTGTCAATATACAGGTAATCAATACTTATACCATCCTCACAAACAGGTACTTTAAAATACCTTAGGTCAATAATTTTCTCTCCTCACATGCATACTATTGTCCAGTTTTTCATTCTCCTTGCATTTTTACATCAGCTTTCTTTTGGGTAGTATTTGTCTTGTATATCTTTGTATATATATTTGCATCTTTCAACTGTTACTTTTCTGCCTGTATCTTAGATTTGTAGTTTCCAAGCAGTTATGTAAAGTTTTTATTATTTTTTCACTTCTTATATCATCAACCAATAGTATTAAATATTCTTTGGAAACTTTGTTGGGTTTTGGTGATTGTTTTTTTAATGGCTGATTTTATAACTAGTTTTATTTATTTATTTATTTATTTTTGTGGTACGTGGGCCTCTCACTGCTGTGGCCTCTCCCGTTGCAGAGCACAGGCTCCAGACGCGCAGGCTCAGCGGCCATGGCTCACGGGCCCAGCCGCTCCACGGAATGTGGGATCTTCCCAGACCAGGGCATGAACCCATGTCCCCTGCATCGGCAGGCGGACTCTCAACCACTGCACCACCAGGGAAGCCCTAACTAGTTTATTTTTAATTGTCTCTTTCTTTTATCTACTGACTCTTTATAAGATCAGTTACAAAGTTAGTACATTTCCACTTACTACATTCTTTTCTTCCTCTCTTCTAATACCTGGTTCTGATCAATTATATTATTTTACTAGTTTTTTACTTTATATTTTTATGTATGCTTTTACCATGATTTGTTGATTTGTCAGCATTAAATTTTATCTATTGATCCCTGGCTTAAAAGGATTGTTTCTCCATTCATCCTTTGATTGGTTGAAGTTCCTTCTCTAGTAGTTTCTTCAAGAAGGACTCATGGGAATTGTATTTCTTGAGTTCTTGCATGTTAAAGTGTTTACCTATTGCCTTTTACTTGAACCCAAGTAAAAGAATAAAATATTTGAATCATGTGATCTTTTCTTAAGAAATTAAAGGCATTACTCCACCACCTTTTAGCATTTCATGTTGCTGTTGTTAATGTTGTTTTGGGGCAATCTGGTATTTTTCTCCTTCTAGATGACTTGATCTGTTTCCTGGATGCTTAAAAGAGTCTTTTCAATTTTTATTGAACCTTGACGTCCAGTAATTTTACCTGTACATCTATCATGTTAATCATTGTGGCAGATATTGTGGATTGCTTCATAAAGTTCCATCCCAGCTCTCTTTAATCATTCCATCTATGAGAGATTGCGTATTCTTGAATTCCCTGAAACTCAGGTTCTGCATGTGATTTAGCTGCCACCAAGGACCCATCTGAGGTTTGAAAAGTGGAAGAGGGCAAAATTTCTTCTGCTGCTGGCATTTTTGCTGGAAAACCCAGTAATTCAGGCATTTGCTTATTCTTTAGCTCTAGTACCAGACATGTCAGTGGAATAACCATTTGGCTGCATGGATCATGGCTGACTGTATGTGCTAATAGAGCCAACAGTTATGGTAGTGACTTCCTGTTATGGATGAAATGTTTGTGTCCACACCCAAATTTGTATGTTGAAATCTTAACCCCCATTGTGATGGTATTAGGAGATGAGCCTTTTGGGAGTTGATTAGGTTGTGAAGGTGAAGCCCTGGAGAGTGGCCTTATTGCCCTTATAAAAGAGACCCTAGAGAGCACCGTTGATCCTTCTGCCATGTCAGGACACAGTGAAAAGACAGCTGTCTATGAACCATGAAGCAAGCTACCACCAGACACAGAAACTGCCAATATCTTAATCTTGAAATTCCCAGCCTCCAGAACTATGAGAAATAAATGTTTGTTGTTTAAGTCACTCAGTGTATGGTGTTTTTGTTGTGGCAGCCCAAATGGATTAAGACACTTCTTGATCTCTGATCAGGGCAAAGGTGTTGTGCAGACTAGTGTCTGCACACTAGGCAGCTCCTTCATGAATTCTCAATTTCTTGATCATGGTAGAAGTTGCAGCCTCCTTGATGGGCCAGTTCTGTGGTGTATTCTAGAAGTTATTCCTGAAAGGTCAGACTAGAGTCTACTCTTCTATAGCCCTTTCCATTTTTATATAAGGAGGTAATCCCCATGTATTAAATTATTCTTAAAAGAGCCAGAATGTTTAATGTTAACTGCAGTTGAACCTGTTTGATATAATTACTCTGTGTCATATTTCCCTGGGATTTGGTGTGGTCTTTTAGTCTGTTGAAGAGTCAGGTCTTATTCTTGGGAAGTTTTCTTGAATTAAATTGATATATATTCTTTCTGTGCCTTTTCTTTTGTTTTTGAAGATTTCAATTCTTTAGAGACACCAGTTACCAATACATTGGATTATTTTTGTCTCTTATAAACATAAGGTTTTCTCTCTAATATGTTTTAACCATCTGTTCACTTTTATTTCATTTTGCTTATTTTTATCCCATCTTCCATGTCCTTTACTCTTTTTTTTTAGCATTTGTACTATTCTCTGTGCTGCTTTCAATGCGGTCTGCATTTTTGTGATTTTTTTTCTTTTTACTTTTTTTCTGAGGTCTGCCAACTCATGTTTATGTCCTTTTGCCTTTCCGTATCTTTCTTGAGCTATTATATTTCTATTTTGAGCTCTTGTTTTGATATAGTTCATTATGTTATTGAACTTTTTAAACTTTGGGCAATGTATTTGGTTATGTCATATCTAAGATAATATTTATAAATAAATTAATTAATTAATTTTTGGCTGGGTTGGGTCTTTGTTGCTGCTCGTGGGCTTTTTCTAGTTGTGGTGAACAGGGGCTACTCCTGGTTGCGGTGTGTGGGCTTCTCATTATGGTGGCTTCTCTTGTTGCGGAGCACGGGCTCTAGGCATGTGGGCTTCAGTAGTTGCAGCATGCAGGCTCTAGAGTGCAGGCTCAGTAGTTGTGGGCTTAGTTGCTCCGTGGCATGTGGGATCTTCCTGGACCAGGGCTCAAACCTGTGTCCCCTGCACTGGCAGGTGGATTCTTAACCACTGCACCACCAGGGAAGTCCCTAAGATAATATTTTTTGAGTGTTTCTTTGTCATTATTTTTTAAATCTTTCTTCTTTTTTTAATTCTATTTTTATATAGATTCTGTGCTGATTACTTTTAAAAAGTTCTCTATTTTTAAAAGTGTTGAATATTTATTGGAAACACTATTTCCAGGAGTTCCGGGTGGGAGACTGGGTAGGACAGCATTCCTGATTCACCACGTAGATTGTGTATATGCCTTCTTCCAGACTTGATTGTTCCCCAGCTGGTGGAGATCAGCAGCTGTAAGTCTGCTTACAACACAGTCTAGCTTCCATCTCTCTCACTGACATATGGCTTTCAACAAATATCTGTGCTCGTGTGACTTCTTGTTGAGTTTCTTTTTACCTGCTTCTGTTTGTTATCAAGGGACATTTCCACCATCAGCTTTCACTCCCTGTTTCTATTGATCCAAACATGGGAACATTAGTTTTTCCTCCTTAGTTAAGCTGTTCTCTGGGGTTTCGTTTGAAATTCACAGCCATAGGCTTTTTTTTTTTTAATTTAACATCTTTATTGGAGTATAATTGCTTTACACCATTGTACAGCCATAGGCATTTTTCACATATTCATTCAGCACTCCTCACTGAGCTTCCTTGATTTTAGCAGCCATGCTCATATTGTGGTTTAGGGTCACAGATTTCTCCTGGTTTTGTAGAAAATGGCATTTGCATTTCTGGTTTTTATTCTCCTACTTTTGCAGTGGTTTGTGGAAGTTTTGAATAGATTTAAGAGCCATGGTACTCTCTCTAAGAGTGATGCATTAGGTAAGGTGTGATCATAAAGACTGGAAGTGAAACTAGCTTCAAAATACATGCACTAAAATCCATCTTATCTTTATATATAGAAAACTCATTTGTCCTGTAACATAATAGAATTTGGGGAATTTTGATACTCTTTATATTTATATTCTCTTCTTTTTCTCTTCTTTTCTTTTAGGACATTAGGTGCCCAGAATTGAGTTAATCAGACTCCTCATTTTGTTGCACACTGTGACCATCTGTCCAACCAAGCCTCTCTTTTGTTTTATTTTATTTCATAATTTTCCCTTTGATTCATGATTCCCTCTCCAATTCCTCTTCGTTGCTCTACCATCACTCACTCTATTTATTCAATTACCCTTCTATAGTTTAAATATCTGTGTATATTCTTATTAATTTGCTTTAACGCTAATGGGCTATAAATCTAATTTTGTTTCTTATATTTTTGCCAAATATTTAACTTTCCAGATCTATTCATGTTGCTCCGTTTGCACAAACTTATGACTGCTGCCAGTATTCATTACATGTATTTACTTCAATTTACTTACACATTTCCCTAGTGATGAGTACTTAGGTTGCCCTTAACTCTTTGCTGCCACAAACAAAAATCTAATGAGTGTATTTGTATTTGTCCTCATTTGGAACTTGAGTATACTATAGTCAAGATAGCACAAGTCATTTTAAATGGTTGTCACATAAATTTAGGGATAATATGTACATAATGAGAACAGAGTAGGCACTTGGTAAATAGTAGTGATTATTACTGCTTTAAATTTATCTATAAAGTGAGGAGTCTGGATAACTTCATCTCTAAGTTATAATTCTGTTATGCGTCTCTGGCATGAAACATGCTAACTGCAGTTACTTCAGCAACGTATTTTGTACACACATACATATACATTTACCTTCAGCCAGGATTGTTTCTGTATCAAAAGAAAAATCTGACCATTTTGAGGAAGTGGGTGGTTGGTTGTTTTTTCCCATGAGAAGTGCATGGTCCTTCAATAATTTAAATTTTGGTTGTTCATTCAGTTGAAATTAAAATAATGACAAATAATGCTAGTACTTAAAGAGCTTTCTAAGTCTCTGTTTTATTTAATAAATAGAATAGTACATGAATGTTTGTGTCCCATTACAAAAAATACCATCACTTTTCATTTAAAAATAATATACAGTATGTGAAATTCATACATTTAAAATATATTATATGTAGACACATGGGCTCTGTTTTCTACTTTATAGTAGAAGGAATGAGTAAGAGTGGTTTTTAATTAGTCAAGACCTTGCTCCAGGGGTTGAACTTCCAGGCAATGCCTCTGCCTGATGGATCTTGAACATTTGTTTTCTCCAGGTCTTCTTGGCTGAGTGCATATAAAAAGAAAAAGAACACTGGGCTTGGAGTCGAAAAATTAAGGTCTAAAATTTGACTTTGTCACTAACTAGCTACGTGACAATGGGATGAACCACTTAAGTTCTTAGATCCTCAATTTTTCTCATCTGTAAAATGGGGGTAATTCTTGATAATCTCACAGGGCAATGGGGCTCAAGCAAATCATCTAAGTCTTTGGACCTCTCATTTTTTGCAATTTGAAGAAAACTTGGATGAATCTTTCAAAGAGTTATTTTAATGCAAGAATTATAGAAACCACATTATATGTGAAGGTAATTGCAAAACTGAAAAATGCTACACAAAAGGGATGTCATAAACATTCAGGTCCTCAAGGCATGGTTAGATCTCTTTGCCTTTTGTTATGTAATTCATACTGAGCATCACGCAGCACTAACCATGTAAATGCCAAGTAAATAGATTGTTCAAAGTACTTGGTTATGCTGGGAAAAACCCTGATGATGACTTAAGGAAGGTTTTTATTCACTTACTAGTCATTTCATATTATTTACATTTTGGTTCTATACCTGGTATTGCCCTGAATTTTCTCTGAGCTGCCCTTGTATTTCCTGGTTTCTACCTTCTGAACCAGAATAATAGAAAATTGTAGCAAACTGTTAACAAGTGTTTATAAATTGAATGGGTTTGATTTCTTTTTTTCACTCATTGAAGCTTAGGGTAGTCCCACTTTGAGATCTACTGGTGTTAAAGATGCATATCAGTTATTAAGCGGCATCCGTCCATCCATTCATTTAATGTTGATTGAGTACCTATCATGTAGAGGCACTGTGCTAGGTTCCGTGTATCAGTGATGAATAAGAAAAGGTCTCTATTCCCTGAGCTCACAGGGTAGTGGAGAGACACACATATATTTACAATACAGTGTACTAAGTGTTATAAGTACTCTCAGGTATAAAATAGTAGAGGCATCCCGTTGAGGAGCAGTAATAGTCTGGGAAAGCCAGGGAAGACTTTCAAGTAGAGATGAAGCCTATTTGTATATTGAGAGTTAAACTGGAGTGTCACTAACAGAATGGTGGGGGAAGAAAAATTTGATTAGAGCCTTGAATGTCTCTCTGGAAAAGCATGACCATGGAGTAGCCAAGGAACTTAGCAGGTGCAAGGTGGAGCCAGTGACTTATTTTGAGTGTGCAAGTGAGGAATGCTTACAGTACAGAGAGCATGAATTTGAGGGTCAGTAGGCTGGGTTTGACTCCAATATCTGCCACTTTCTAGATGCATGTAACCTTGGAAAGTTACTCAGTCTTTCTGTGCTTCAATTTTGTCATCTGAAAAGTAAAAAATTAATTGTGTATACTTTATAGATGCAGAGTGGGATTTATATGAGATAGTCAATTTAAAGTGCTTAGATTAGTACCTTACATGTAACAAGTGATCAAAGTATTAGATATTATTATTATGAAGGCATGATGGGAAATGAAGTAGAAAAGGTAGTTAGGGGCTAGAGACATGAGTAGTTTGGATTTTGTTCTACAGGTAATGGTGAACCTTTAAAGGAATTTAAGCAAGGAAAAGATATGGTAAGATTTGTTGTTTAGAAAGGACTCTAGCTCCTGTGTGTAGCATGGACAAGAGGTAATGAGATAAAGGTTTAGTGCAGTTTGTTCATTCACTCACTTATTCATTCAGCAATGAACTGATTGAGTGTTAACCCTGCACCAGGCACTGCTGCTGAACAATCATTCAGATGAAAGATGATGGGGTCCTGAATGGAACAGAAAAAAATGAGGATGGAGAGGAGGAGGGAGACCTGAGAGACATTTAGAAGAAGGTGTACCAAAACTTGATGCCTGATAGCATGTACAAAAGACGATGTCTAGATTGATTTCTGTTTATTGTGTGAGCTTTTGGGTAAAGGAAATATCTATGTGGATATCTGGAAATATCTGGGGTAGGAGCTTAGTCTCGTGAGGGAAGGAATATGGAGCCTGAATATGGAGATGATAAAGCCATGGAAGGTGCTGCCCAGTGGGTAGAGTGTGGTGGGCTGCTCTTTAAGCTATTGTGCTCTTTAAGCTATTGGCAGCCAGGAAAGGGAATTGAGCAAGAACAATCCCTAGAGGAAGATTAAGGAGAGAGTGATAGCTAAGAAGAGATGGTCAAATGTATGAAGAAGCCAATAAAGATAAGGACAAGTAGAAAATTTAGATTTGAATGTTATGAGATCTAGGGAACTATAATATCAGTGAAGAGGTGGAAATGGAAGCAGGGCTGTGGTGAATTAGGAAGTGAATAGGAGGTGAAGAAGAGGGAAGTGTAGAAGGATACTAATGTTTCAGGCAGTGGCTCTTAATCAGGCATGATTATAGTCCCCAGGGAAGGTATTGATCCTGCAGTAAGTGGTGCCTCCCACTCTTCACTCCATCTTAGCCCTGTGGGCCACCTGGCCAGAGAACCATCACCATTTCTGGTCTGATAGGAGGAGAACCACAAATGATAGCCTAATTTCTCTCAGAATGTGGGCCAAGGTCATAAGAATGAGGGGAGGAAGTACAAGGGTTCAGAATAGCCCTTGAAGGGAATGTGAGTGGGAGCTGACTCAGGACAAGTTGAGAAATAGTGTTGAGAATTCAGCTGAGGTCAGAAAACATAAATTTTCAGTGGCAT
Organism: Neophocaena asiaeorientalis asiaeorientalis; assembly: GCF_003031525.2. Classification (NCBI taxonomy): domain Eukaryota; kingdom Metazoa; phylum Chordata; class Mammalia; order Artiodactyla; family Phocoenidae; genus Neophocaena; species Neophocaena asiaeorientalis. Next base: position 723,036 of record NW_020174289.1, read on the forward strand.
TAATGTATAGGATTGTGTGAATCTCTCCAGCTGTGCTTGGCAGTCTCAGTGTAGGCATAGAGAAGCTGGATTGCTGGAGGAATCTGGAGTTGGAGGTTGGCAGGGGGTGCATGGCAGAAGGCACAGGGTTGAGGAAATTGAAGGTGCTGAGGAGAGAGGTTGAAATGATGCACCATGGGGTCTTGGCTCAGTAGGGAAGGTAATGAAGCCAGAGGGGGGCTGATGGACTACTGGAGAATGGAAGGATCAAGGGAGTGGGGGTCTCATGGAGGTCAGGATGCTGGTGAAAAACTGGAATAGGGTGTGAGAGAGCTGAACCTCCTTCTCTTCATCCCCATTTCCGCATGACTGTAATTAGTTAGTGACACTGTCATGGCTCTCCCTAGTGTATATTTTAATGACTAAAAACATTATTACAAATGGGCATTAAATGTGCCATTAAAATAGTTCTGCTCTACTTTCGAGCATGCTCAACAAAACATACCAGACTCAGTTGACTATTGGAATGAGAAAGAAAGGGGAAATATAGGGAACTACCAAAAAAAACCCCAAGTCACTTTTTGTAAATTGCTTTAAACCATTAAATAAATTAAGCTGCTCTGGGGTATATGCATGCATTTCATGGAGTTCCAATTTAGCAATTACTGTACCTGCAGCAAAATCAATAAAATTTGCATCCACAATTATACAGAGAAAACATGTCCACGGGACTTCAACATTGGGTCTTGATTCAGAAAATATTCTTAGATAAGGTCAACTAATAAAAATGCACCAGCTTAAACACTGAACTGTGGTTGGTAAAAATTTTTCTTTTTGATATTTTAATGTTTTTAATCGATTGTAACACATGGTTCAAACATCAAAATGATATGAGGCATACGCTGAAAAGTCTCAATCCCACCTTATCCCTATCCGCCAGGTTTCCCTTGCTCCTGTTTTTATTCCTCCAGTGTTTCCTTATGCCAATCCAAGCATATACAAACGTGAATGTCCTTATTCCCTTGCTTTTCTTGCTTAGAATTTGTCATACTGTAAGCACTATTAAGCATCTTGATTTTGTTTCCCACTTAACAATGTATGCAGAGATATCTATCAGTTAAAAACATTTATTATTATTATTATTTTTTGCAGCTATATAGTGTGCCATGGCATTGATTGCCATAATTTAACCAATCCTACTTCGGTAGTTATCGATCTTTTTTCAGTGTTTCATAAAATAGGTTACTTTGTATGAGTCTAAGCATATCTGTAGAGAAAGTCTCAGATGTATGATCTCTGAGTTAAAGTATAAATGCATGTGTAATTTGGGTAGCTTTTGCCAGATTCCACTCCGAAAATATTTGCACTTTCACTAGTTTTCACTAGTTGAAAGTACTTATTGGGGTAACTAACTTAATATTAAGTTTAGCTACTAACGACACACTTTAAAGTCAAAGTCGGGTGATTTTTGAAAGGTTGGAAGGTTATTGTGAAAATAATGAACATCATGTACATAGGGCTAGGATTGGTGTTAGTATTTCATTCTGAACCAAATCTATGAGATTTCTTGTGATGACTGAGGTAAGCATAGGGTATGACAATACTGCATCACCAACTCTAACATTTGTGGAGTGCTTTTTAATTTACAAAGTGCTTCAATATTTATTTATTTAACATGTATTTATTAAGTGCCTACTATATGGTAGCCAGATTAAGAATATGAGTATTGCTTCTCTCTTTCTTTGCACATGCAGAGGTCCTCAGAATTTGCTCACATGTACCCATTTAGAGATTTTTGAAAAATTTTGTATCCCCTTATATATTTTAAGTGCAAATAGAATAGTTTAAAGGGTATATTTCCAATGTATTGTAAATATAGACCTTTTAAATAAAATATTGTAAATATGGTGTTTTCATATGACATTGTTAAAAATGCATCAAATGTAATCTAACTACTGATTTGATATCCACTGTCACCTATTTAAAACAAATAAACTCTCCTTTTAATAGGCTGAATATTTACATCATATAGTTTTCTTTAGAATTCATATTTCCATTCCACTTCACCCAGAGAATTTTATCTTTATGTAATACATTTTATGCTTAAAAGTCTTATAGAACATTGTGTCATAATTCTCTGCTACAAAATAAGTATATATGTTGACATTTTAATTAAATATTTTCCTCTAACCATCAAGTTGTAAATGTTGAAACACTATTGACTAAATTATTATTATGATTGTTAATAGTACACAATTGGTTAAAAAAGTATATTACACATTTTAATGAATAATTTAAAAACAGACTTTTTTAAATTGGGGTATAGTTGTTTTACCATGTTGTGTTAGTTTAAAAACAGACTTTTATTGAAAATGCATTTTTCTTATATAAGATGACTAGGGCTGTATTTTTTAAATTGTTCAACTAAATTTTAGTTTAATTGAATTGTGGATATCTCAGCATTGCTAGAATGAGACAAGGTTCAGCATAATTTCTATTCTTAGTTTTTATTTTTATAAATGAAAGCACTGAAATACTTGTTTAGTAAATGAGAAGACAGGAAGCAAGGAAGTTTTATTATAGCAACATTTCTCAATTGTCTGAAATTCTGGCATACACCCAAACCAATAATCAAAAAGTATTTTTAATGATCCATTAGCTGACAGTTCAGTTAGGGCCTCCTTCAATGTGGCTGAAAGAAAAGAATTAGAGACCGTGTTATTAACAAACATAAATAGTATCCAAGTGTCTCTTTGTTTGGCACCCTTGAGGTCTTTATGCCCTGGGGTCATGCACTTGGGTTAAGATTGGAAAGAGAGAAAAGCATACCATTTTTGTAAGAAGGGAGAAATGGAGGAAGTGAGAAATGAAAGCTTGTTCTTTTTCAGTAAGCTTTCTCTCAGGCAAAATTAATTTTAGGAAAGAGTATATATAAAAATTGAGGATCTGGAAACTAATTCCTTTAAAACCTCCCCTGCACACCCATCCCTTGGAAAGCTCTTTTGTGTTTCTGGAGGTGCACATATACCAGTTTAAAGACCCCTGGTGTATCTGATCTCCTGTAGAACAAGTTCAAAACCAGGTTACCAGGTAGGTGGAAGGCCGGATCAAGGAACAGCACCAAATGAGGGCTGCCTGCTGAGAAACCAGGCAGGATGAGAGTGAAGAAGAGAAGGAATTTCACTTTGACAGTGTCGTGGACTTTTTATGTGGTCTAGTATGTGCATCCCAAAGTGAACCAGGTCTATTTAAAATGACTGGAACAAAACATAATATCACCAGAAAGTGCATTTTGTGTTATATTATAATCATTTATTTACATGCCTACTATATATGTTAGGGTCTGAGATGGCCAAGACTAAGAAGTAGTATCCTAGTTAAGAACACACGCTGTGGAGGCCTAGTGCTTTGCCTTGAACTCTGATTCCAACTAGTTTATGAACTCAGGAAATTTATTTAACTGTTCTAAGTGACAGTTTTCTGTGTGTGCTAATAATTATACCTAGTCCATGTGCTTTTGTGAGAATTAAATAAAATAATCTAAGTAATATTCAGTATGTATTCAGCCAGGAATGCTAAGTCAGCTAAATACAAGCTAATAGGGGGAGACAGCTATGCAAACATATAAGGGCCATAAAGTGTTATACAACAGATGTATGAGGTCAGTATCATTAATCCCATTTTACAGATGCAGAAGTGGAAGAAATTTATGTGTTTAAGATTACCAACCAGTAACTGGAGAGCACACACCTGACTCAGAATGTTGGACCCCTCATAGCCTCTTCAAGTATGTAAAGGCAGCACACTGCTGGGTTCTGTAGACTAAAATATTCCTGTGTCATTTAGACTGAGAGAACAGTTCTGGACCCTCAGTCAGCACCAACTGCCAGTAGCCAAGCCTTTTGGTCCTTGGCTTGTGAATGTCTTGCCATCTCTGTAAGTCAGGGAGAGCATCCTCCTATGCATTAAGGGCATTCCAAGGTCAACAAAGTGCTTCAAGCTCCATAAAGAAAGCAGCTATATAAATGGGGGGTTCTCATTAAGATAGTAAAGCTCAAAAGCCACTTTTAAAAAGGGAGGTCACCTGGAGGGTTACCAGGAAAAGCCAAATGCCCAAGATGTGCTGTTTAACCTCCAGTTTTCATAAAATATACACATACTATGGGAATATATCTTTAATTATTTTACTTTTAGAAAATGATGACTCTAACGTTGTTTAAATAAATTAAGTCAATTCTTATTATTAGAAGCAAAGTGTCTTACATTTTACAGGTGCTGAGGCTGGTAGGAATGGATTAACCAGGAGGCTCATTTAAACGTCTCGCCACTCTTGGCCAAACTGTGTAAACTCTTTGAGTAGGATATGGTTCCAAGCGTCTACTGTTGTGCATTCATAGTGGAGAGCACCTCAGTGTATTTCCTTGTTTTGAATAAATTGTGGTATTAAATTCACAGCCTTCCTTCATCAGAAAGGGAAAATGATTTGACCCTCACATTCCTCAGAGCTGAACTCAAACTTTGGAGACACACTTCAAAGCTCTGTAAATAATATGAGTAACACTTTGGACCCTTCTGAGGTGGGAGGGAAATTCCCTTTCTGAAGAACACCCAAGTCTTTAAAAAGAAATGGTCAGGTTTAAATATCTCACTGTTTTTCTTGTTTGAGGCTCCATGCTGAGGATTTTATTTTCTTTTGCAAAGCTTATGCTGCCCAAGCCCTTTTCTCAGAGGTCAGCTGGCATTGGTGCAGAGGGCCTGCTCGAAGGTTCAGTGGAGCAAGTTTATTTGTAGTGTGACTGGGGGCGGGTTGAAGATTCCATTATGAGGCGGGAGGCTCCCCAAGTTTGGAATATCAATGGCACTTCAAAGGGCTGGAGCTGCGAATTAGCAGTCGGGCTTCTTCTCAGGCCCCAGAATAGAATAAAATAACTCACCAAGAGATGTGTTTTAAGATAGGTAATGGGAATAATTTCCTTCAAGGGCTCTAATTGAAAAGTGGACACCCCAGCTCTTCATCGATGGCCTCTTCCTGGGCACAGGAGACTGTCATGGATTTTGCAGAAGCCCCTCAAGGCTTCCAGACCGAGATCTTAAATGTAGTACTGGACACCTCCCCAGTCTGACAAATCCCCTCACTTCCATTAATATTAACCCTTATTGAAAAGGGTAGCCTTAGAAAAAGGCTAACTCAAAACTCTTTAGCTTAATTTATTTATTTCCAAAATGCCAAACACCATATTGATCACAAGGTTTTCTGAAGTATTCTTTTCTCTAAAATCCCATCCCCTTGTCTTTCTCCACGTCTGTCTGTCCTGTAGCAAAAATAGGGGAGAAACAAAGTTAGGGCTTTTTCTCCTCAAGTCTCCAGTATGAGTCCCAATCTGGCTACAGTCAGGCAAACAAAACAAAACCTACGGAACCGTGAGCCCTCTCATCCTTTTGCTACATGATTATGTTTAAGTAGCTCTAGAATGATCAGTTCGACTCAGGATACTTAAGACTATACAGCTCTAGGAATTACCACCTGTGCTGTGCCTGTGCCTCTCTCTCTAATTGTGTTTAAGAGAAAAAGAAAAACACGCACAGTGGGGAGGCCTTAGATTGCTGAGTACAGTGATCTATGCCTGGCTAGTGGTAATGGTCATGGTTGTTTCCCCAGGCCTGGTATTTTTCTAATGCCTTGAATAGAGTTTTGGCTGACACTCTCCTCCCCTTTAGGAAGGGGCTGCACCTTCAAAGACAAGACAGGAGAATGGAAGTGCCCTGGACTGGGACTTATCTACAGCTGTGGTGATTACTTGACCATCCTGGTTCCTGATTTTCTCCTTGCCTTGAGGCTTTCTGTTGGCTGGAGTTGAGTGGCAGCGTCCTCTATACTGGAAAGCCTCCTTTAAATGGGGCTGCTTCTTGTTTTCATTCATTTATGTTATTTGTCTGTCTTCTGTGGGCCTTTTGATTTGCAGCCTCTGGGCCAGAATCTGACCTCTAGACTTTCACTCTGCTGGTTTTACCTAGAATGCTCATTCTCTCTTTACTTGGCTGACTGAATAAGATCCTGAAGGTCTCAGTCTTTGTCTTCAATCATCTGGGAAGTTTTCCAGCCCATCCTGTGTATTCCCTTAGCATTTTGTGTCTTCCTGTTATAGCTCATACTGTGCTGCCTAATTATTTGTGAGTTCCCTCACTGGCCTATAAGTCTTATGAGGGTAGAGATTATATCTATTTCATTCATTTTTTATGTCCTGATTACCTAGCACACACCTGGAATCTAGTAGTTGCTCAACAAATTCTTTTGCATTAATTAATTAACTAATCAATTTATTGATTAATACGAGTCTTGAATCATTCCAAATTTCAGGGGAACGTTAAACAAATTTCTCCCAATATTTATTTTCAAAATTTCCAACATATTGAAAGGTTGAAAGAATAGCAAAATGAACAGCCTTATAGCCTCCACTTAGATTCAACAATTTAAAAGATTTTTTGTTAATCTAATTCTATGTAGAAATGTATGATTTTTGCTGAACTATTGGAAAGTAAGTTGCAGATATGATGACACTTTACTGCTAAAGACTGCTGCACACGTCTTTTCTATAAAATTAACAACTTTATTGATGTATTAAAAACTGTGCATATTTATTGTATATAATTTGATGAGTTTGGACAAGTGCATATACATGTGAAACCACCATTCAGTCAAGGTAGTAAATATATCCATCACCTCTAAAAGGTTCCTTGTGTACCCCTTTTGTGTGTGTGTATGTGGTAAGAACACTTAATGTGAGAACTACTCTCTTAATAAAAATTTTTAGGTGCACAATACAGTACTGTTAACTTTAAGCATGGGTTTGACTACTTTAGAAACCTTATATAAGTGGAATCATGCAGTATATGTCCTCTGTGACTGGCTTATTTCACTTAGCATAAGGTCCTCCAGGTTCATCGATGTTGCATATGACAATTTCCTTGTGTTTTTTTTTTTTAAGGCTGAATATTCTATTTATATATATACCACAACTTCTTTGCTTATTTGTCTATAGACTTTTGGGTTGTTTCCATATCTTGGCTATTCTGAGCAATGCTGCAATGAACATGGGAGTGCAGATACCATTCCAAGATCTTGATTTCAATTCTTTTGGATATATACCCAGAAGTGAGATTGCTGGATAATAAGGTAGTTTTATTTTTATCTTTTTGAGGAGCCTCCAGACTTCTCATGGTGTTCCATACTTGTATCATTTTGCATTCCCATCAACATTGCAAAAGGTTTCCAATTTCTCCATATCCTCGCCAATCCTTATCTTTTTTCTTTTACAATAATGGCCATTTTAACAGGTGTGAGGTAATATCTCATTGTAGTTGATTTTCATTTCCCTGATGATTAGTTAAATGGACCTTTTCAAATACCCATGAACCATCTGTATATCTTCTTTGGAGGGATGTCTATTCAAGTTCTTTGCCCATTTTAAAATCTGGCTACTTGCTTTTTGCTATTGATGTGCTGGAGTTCCTTGTGTATTTTGGATATTAACCCTTTAGCAGATATGTGGTTTGCAAATATTTTCTGCCCATTCTCTAGGTTACCTTTCTATTCTGTTGATTGTTTCTCTTGCTGTGCAGAACCTTTTTAGTTTGATGTATTCCCACTTGTTTATTTTTGTTCTTATTGCCTGTTTTTGCATACATCTTTTAAAAAAAGTACAAAAATTTTTATTCTTCCATGTAACACCATACCATTATTATACCTAAGAAAATTCCTAATTCCACAATGTCATTTAATATCCAGTTCATATTCATATTTCACCAAATGTCCCTTCAAATGAACTTTTAAAAAATTGAGGTGAAATTCACAAATTCAGATAACATAAAATCAACCATTTTAAAGTGTACATTCAGTGGCATTTAGTACATTCACAGTGTTATACAACCATCACTTCTATCGAGTTCTGAAATATTTTTGTTCTCCCCAAATGGAGATTCACCCCATTAGGCAGTCATTTCCCATTCAGCCCTCCCCTGAGTCCCTACCAACTACTAATTTACTTTCTGTCTCTATTGATTTACTTCTTCTGGATATTTTATATAAACAGAATCATCCAATATGTGACACTTCATGTCCTAAATTATCTTATAGCTATTTTTTAAAGAAATGTTAAATATGAATAGAAATAAAAGCTATCAATGCACTATTCCTTCCTTTAATGATCATTTAAAAATAAGATTTCATTTTGACCTCAAGCCTGCCTGGGCACCCCCTTATATCCTACCCAGTTACAACAAAGAAAAATATCCTTGTGTGCTGAGATTACATGTAGTCTGCAACTCAGGAAAAGGGGCCAGTGATTTCGCCCCAAACTTTTGTGACTCTAAGGTTATTAGGAAAGGCTGAACCTAGGCTATGAACTAGTCTCCATAATTACTGTAAAGATACTGGTCTGTGGGAGGGAGAAGTGGAGACACTCACTGGCTATGATTATAGGCACAGCCTATTGTCAGGTTAGCTCAGATTGGTGCAGGTGGTAGTAATATATTTGTTTAAAAGGAAGTATTTTTCTTCAGGACTAATTCTATATGACCAGCATGAATCATAATTCTACATGACCAGTCTGAAGCTGTTATCTTCCTTGCTTCAGTTGCCAAAGATATATTCTGCAATATTCTTTGCTCTATAAAGGAAAGCACATTTGAGAGATACAGTAATAACCACTTCCCCTCTTAACCCACCTTCCTCACCCACCTTATTGTGCTTTCCCAGGGTGACTTCCTGTGCTCAATAGTAATTTCAGCCGACTCCTTTGGCTGAGCACCAGCTCAGAACTCACCTGCCCTGTTTGTTACTGGACATGACAGCTTGAAACAGTGGCAAGAGGTCCATGGGTTTAGAGGAACTGCTTGCCTTAGCATTTAAAATTCTACTGAGCAAATTTCCATGGCTTTAAATGACTGTATGTCGTTTGTAGGTCCAGTGTATATAGCAAGAAGGGCAGACACTTGCTATCACGCGCCCACCTCCTTGTTCTTCTGCCCACGATAGATGTCATTAGTTGGTTGCAGAATTTTTCCTCTTGAGCTTAAGCACGGCCCCAGGATATTTCTCAACAAAGGGTTCCAGGGAACCATTCCACTGGCCTTTGCAATCAAGAGGAAACCTCTTTTTCTTCCTATTTCTGTGATACAGTCTTCCCAGTTCTCAGTTTGTCAGAACAAACATGTACTTTGAGCGTTACAAATTAAAGCGTATCTCCACAGGAGGCCAAGAGTGTTTATGTTTATTGGTTGAACTCCCATCTCCAGTAAGTCTTTAAAATGCTAATCCTACAGCTTGCTGTAGTAAAATTTATAGTAAAAATAATTATGTGAGGAGGTAGTGTGATACATAATTAATATTCAAAAGTAGACTTCCGTAAATTTACACACCAAAATACTTCACCTCCCTAGAGATCTGACACTGAAAGTGATGTGGCATATCTTTTCTAAAGTAAAATTTATTATCGGATCTTGTTTTTTGAGGTCTCACTAAATAACAGTGCAGCATTGCACACCCTGTTAAGCATGGAAATCTGTGAAGGGATGGGAGAGGGAAAATCTATGTGCAAAGTGAAAGAGAAGTTTGGGTGGATCTTTTAGGCCAGAATCAATGGAGGCCACTTTATTCTGCTTCTTGGTACTTGGACTCCAGCCACTAAAGTTTATAGTAGCCTGTTTCCTGAAAACTGATATTTTCATGGGAGCAAGAGCAAGAGTCTGTGACCTGAAGTGAAATAAAAATGAAGTTTTTAGTCTTCCCAGGAGTCCTTTTAGTATTGCTAAGTTGTGCCTTGGTTTTAGTTGCTGTGTATTTGATGAGTAATTCCTGAAGAAGAAATACAATTTTTAATTTGATTGAACCATAGGGTCAAAAGGGATTCTTTGCAGAGAAAAAATTCCGTTTATTTTTTCCCTTTCTTTCTTTTAATCTATTGACTTGTGTTATTTTGCTGTGCTTTATTATCTTCATAGACTACCTGAAATCTATTTTTGGACAAACTAGGATATAAATAAATAATAGTAATAACAACCACAATAAGCTACTATTTATGGAATGCTTACTTTATTTTAGACTCTGTTCTAAGTGCTTAACAATACTATTTTATTTTAATCTGCCCCTAGTTCTGTAAGGAAGGTATTTTTATTCCCATTTTATACAGGGGGTACACTGAATCTCAGAGAAGCTATATGCCTGCTTAACAACTGATTGGGAATTTGAACACAGATCCCCCTGACTTGGAAGACTGCATCCTTAACCACTGCACTGGACTTGTCTATATGCAAATGGCTGTGGTCTTTTATTATTGTGTTTTTCTTCAAGTGCTGCCTGGATCTGCATAAGCAGTTTGCTTATTTCTTTGAATCTTCCACTGGGAGATGAATCCCATTGGTTTTACCAGGATTACTGTTTTAAGATATGCTCTGATTTCAGACATTCTACTTGATCACTTCTGGATATTATTATGTTAAAATAAATTTAGGTAAGTAGTTGATCTGACTCTACTATTTGCTAAAAAGCATTTACATCTAAGTTTGTTTACTATAAAAAACACCAAACCTTGCTAGGACAATGCCAAGAAGAGTAACAAAATAACTCTTTATGGTGTATTTTCATTTTCACACTGTCCATTAGCCACTTTCTTTTATGTGGCCAGCAGATGTTGGGACTTACAGCACCTGCTAAGACAAGTTGATTCTTTATGACCGAAGCCTGGTCCCATCTCCGTGGGATTTTATGTCCCCCCTGCTGTCTTGTTGGGGCCCAGTGGAATCTGTGCTCTCAGTTCATTAGTGTAACCAGAGTCTGTGGTGGGTCTTGGATTCTCCATTCAAGAGGATCTGCTGGGCCTGCTTTGATAGTGCAGCCAAGCAACTGCTGGTTGCAATGTAAAAAATGCCAGAGGCTTCTTTTCTGTGTAGAAAAATCATCTGAAAGCCCAATAGCAGGAGAAAAGCACACGTTTTCTTGCTATAAAACCTTAAAAACACGTTTAGGAAAGGGGGCTTAGAGAACAAATGCACCCTGTTTCGGTCTGCCCTTGCCTAGGCGAATGCACCTGCATTTGGGAAAATTGCCTCTTTACTTTTTCACTCATGGAAGAAACTTTTGACACAGGTTTACAATACCTTGTGAATGATATGCCAACCTATTCAATTTCCTTCTATTAGAAGTCATGTTGGAAAAGCAATTAAGATTATATCTCTCCATGAAAATGCAATGAAAACCTGAGGCAATATCTGAATTGCAAGTGACTTTTCCCCACTTTGGTTATCCTGGATGATTGTTTTAATTTTCCACTTTACTTTTCATTTTTATATGACCATTACCAATGAAAAATTAATAATTTCATCTCAATCTCTATTTCCCTTTTCTGCCTAAAGGAGCCTTTACATGAAATGAAGGAATTTTACATTATATGTAGGTGCAGGATTACAGTGAATAAAAAGACAATTCCAAGAATCATTTAAACATTATTTTAAAGGGAAAATATTAATGTAAAAATGTTATGAAATCATAAGGTGAGCATTTAAAATGATGACTAGGGAAAATTTTAATTTATCATTCTTTAATCACGTTTCTCATATATTATAAAGTGTTTTGCAAGATAACTAATTTAATTCCTGTTTTTCTGCCATATGTACTCAATGTTATTTGTGGCTAGGAGGGAGTATAAAGAGAGACAAGGAAGAGCTGGATTAAAATTTGTGAAAAGGGGATGAAGTTGGTGATTCCATCCTCTTTTCTTCCCCATCCCTTAATTTTACTTTCTGGGGCAATAAGGGGAGAAATACATTTGAGCTCTGGGGAAATTCTATCAAGTTTAGTAGCCTTCCAGGCAGAGCACTCCAGTTTTGCGGGATGACAGTGTCAGGAGAATCTTAAACAGAGAGATCTTGTCCTTTATAAATTTTTATCATGGTCTCCAATTGAGCTATTATTACAAACTTGCCCACCATCTGCATGGTATCCTTCCACCATGATAAGATAAAGAGACACTTCCACTTGAACAAAAGCTGCTACTTAAATGTCCTTTGGTTGAGGTTTGCTTGTGTTTTTAAATAATGATGTCTTCTTTCCTTTTGTGCCTCAGTCTTTTAGATCTAAGGACTAGCCATATTTATCTAGCATATAAGAGTCACTGTGTCTTTCTTGTTCACTGCTCAAAAAACGTAGAATGGCAGAGAAGAGTCACATCATAAAATAACACAAAAACTTCTAGAAGAACTAGGGAAAAAGGAGAGTGAAATATGTTTACGTTGTTCAGTGGTACAAAGGTTTCTTTTGTGGTTGGCTTGCTGCCTGCCACCCACGTATCTCTCAAAGACGATTCTAGTTATAGTAGACCTTGCCAGGGATGGATAGAAGTGGTCAAAGTAGTAATGTGTGATTTCAGGTGATGCCGAGGAGCTTTTTTTTGGAACTGTGTTTGTAGGAGAGAAAACCGTGACAATTGATAGTTTTTCCCTAAGCCTGCAATAAGATAATTTTGCAAAATAATCACTGATACTTCCATTTGCAGTCAGATACATAAATTAGTAGCATATAGATTTTTATATTTTTCAGAGGGCAGGGAGGATCTAGGCAGTGGTTAATTATACATTACTACAGTTTCTCCAACAAATAAAGTAGACCTAATTGTCTTGTTGAAACTTGTTTGTGTTGAAGCTTTCAGAGACCAAAATTAAGGATATCAGGGCAATGTCCTTGGAATGTCTTGGACAAGTTCTGGCCCTGCTTTGCCACTAATGAATATGTACAGTTGCTTAACTTTTTCCTTATAAAGCAACCACTCATGCTTTATTTATCAGAGAAGCCATACCAATAGTAATAAAACTAAACAAAACAAAAATAAATAAACAAAACAAAACACTGAAACAAAATAATAATCCATTGCATTTATAATAAATTGGAAAGCAGATTAGTCTTGGACAATTTTGCAGATGTGAAAATGACTAATAAATTTAAAGAAAATAAAATTAAGCTCCAGGGATTAAATAAAAGGAAATAAGCCACTTATCATTTTCTTTACTTATTAGTTAGGAAAAGAGTTTCAAAAATAATAATGACTATTGTTGATTAGAGTGTGCCAGAAATTAATTTTGAGGCAAATTTTGGGGGGAGGGGACTTGGTGGTTTAAAGGCGTTTTACCACTTAAACCAGCAATTTCACTTTTAATAATGTATTTAAAGGAAATAGAAAAAAGCACAGAGATTTATGTCTCTTGAGCAGTGTTTTTAATAATAAAATATTGAAAATAATTAGTCCTACAGTAGGTGAAAATTAAATAATTGATTGCATATTCATATTCTGAAATACTATGTAGTTTTTAAGAATGATAGTGTAAAATAATATTCAATACCATGGAAAAGTTCAGAGTATATTCCTATGTGAAAGCAAAAACAGGTTACAAAACAATATCTAAAGCATGATTCTGAGATAGCCTCATCCACCAGAGGGCAGACAGCAGAAGCAAGAAGAGCTATAATCCTGCAGCCTGTGGAACAGAAACCATATTCACAGAAAGATAATCAAAATGAAAAAGAAGAGGACTAGGTACCAGATGAAGGAACAAAATAAAACCCCAGAAAATCAACTAGATGAAGTGGAGATAGGCAACATTCCAGAAAAACAATACAGAATAATGGTAGTGAAGATGATTCAGGACCTTGGAAAAAGACTGGAGGCAAAGATCAGGAAGATGCAAGAAATGTTTAACAAAGATGAGAAGAATTAAAGAACAAACAAACAGAGATGAACAATACAATAACAGAAAGGAAAATACACTAGAAGGAATCAAGATCCGAATAACTGAGGCAGAAGAACAGGTAAGTGACCTGGAAGACAGAATGGTGGAAATCACTGCCACAGAAAGGAATAAAGGAAAAAGAATGAAAAGAAATGAAAACAGCTTAAGAGACTTCTGGGAAAACATTACACCCACCAATATTCACATTATAGGGGTCCCAGAAGGAGAAGAGAGAGAGAAAGAACCAGAGAAAATATTTGAAGAGATTATAGTCAAAAACTTCCCTAACATGGGAAAGGAAGTAGTCAATCAAGTCCAGGAAGCACAGAGAGTCTCCAGCAGGATAAAACCAAGGAGAAACATGCCGAGACACATAGTAATCGAATTGACAAAAATTAAGACAAAGAAAAATTATTAAAAGCAACAAGGAAAAAACGACAAATAATGTACAAGGGAACTCCCATAAGGTTAACAGCTGATTTCTCAGCAGAAACTCTAAAGCCAGAAGGGAATGGAATGATATATTTAAAGTGATGAAAGAAAAGAATCTACAGCCAAGATTACTCTACGTGGCAAAGATCTCATTCAGATTCCATGGAGAAATCAAAAGCTTTACAGACAAACAAAAGCTAAGAGAATTCAGCACCACCAAACCAGCTCTACAACAAATTCTAAAGGAATTTCTTTAAGTGGGAAACACAAGAGAAGAAAAAGACCTACAAAAACAAACCCAAAACAGTTAAGAATATAGTAATAGGAACATACATACAGATAATTACCTTAAATGTGAATGGAATAAATGCTCCAACCAAAAGACAGAGGCTGGCTGAATAGATACCAAAACAAGACCCATATATATGCTGTCTAGAAGAGACCCACTTCAGGCCTAGGGACACATACAGGCTGAAAGTGAGGGGATGGAAAAAAGACATTCCATGCAAATGGAAATCAAAAGAAAGCTGGAGTAGCAATACTCATATCAGATAAAATAGACTTTAAAATAAAGGATGTTACAAGAGACAAGGAAGTATACTACATAATGATCAAGTAATCAATCCAAAAATATATAACAATTATAAATATATTTGCATCCAATATAGGAGAACCTCAATACATAAGGCAAATTATAAAAGCTATAAAAGAGGAAATTGACAGTAACACAATAATACTGGGGAACTTTAACACCTCACTTACAGCAATGGACAGATAACCCAGACAGAAAATAAATAAGGAAACACAAGCTTTAAGTGACACAATAGACCAGATAGATTTAATTGATATTTATAGGACATTCCATCCAAAAACAGCAGATTACACTTTCTTCTCAAGTGCTCATGGAACATTCTCCAGTTTAGATCACATCTTGGGTCACAAATCAAGCCTTGGTAAATTTAAGAAAATTGAAATCATATCAAGCATCTTTTCCAACCACAATGCTATGAGATTTGAAATCAATTACAGGGAAAAAACACAAACACATGGAGGCTAAACAATACATTACTAAATAACCAAGAGATCACTGAAGAAATCAAAGAGGAAATCAAAAAATACCTAGAGACAAATGACAATGAAAACACGACAATCCAAAACCTATGGGATATAGCAAAAGCAGTTCTAAGAGAGAAGTTTATAGCAGTAAAATCCTACCTCAAAAAACAAGAAAAATCTCAAACAATCTAAACCTATACTGAAAATAACTAGAGAAAGATGAAAAACAAAACCCAAAGTTAATAGAAAGGAAGAAATTGTAAAGATCAGATCAGAAATAAATGAAATAGAAACAAAGAAAAAAATAGCAAAGTTCAATAACACTAAAGGCTGGTTCTTTGAGAAGATAAACAAAATTGATAAACCTTTATTTTAGCTAGACTCATCAAGAAAAAGAGGGAGAGGACTCAAAGCAATAAAATTAGAAGTGAAAAAGGAGAAGTTACAACATATGCTGCAGAAATACAGAGCATACTAAGAGATTACTACAAGCAACTCTATGCCAATAAAATGGACAACCTGGAAGAAATGGACACATTCTTAGAAAGTTATAACCTTCTAAGACTGAACCAGGAAGAAATGGAAAATATGAATAGACCGATCACAAGTAATGAAATAGAAACTGTGATTAAAAATCTTCCAACAGGGCTTCCCTGGTGGCGATGACTGTTATTCAACATACTTTTGGAAGTTTTAGCCAGAGCACTGAGAGAAGAAAAAGAAATAAAAGGAATCCAAATTGGAAAAGAAAATAGATAGATAAACTCACACATATATGCTCACCTTATCTTTGATAAAGGAGGCAGGAATATACAGTGGAGAAAGGACAGCCTCTTCAATGAGTGGTGCTGGGAAAACTGGACAGGTACATGTAAAAGTACGAAATTAGAACACTCCCTAACACCATACACAAAAATAAACTCAAAATGGATTAGAGACCTAAATTTAAGGCCAGACACTATAAAACTCTTAGAGGAAAACAGGCAGAACACTCTATGACATAAATCACAACAAGAACCTTTCTGACCCACCTCCTAGAGAAATGGAAATAAAAACAAAAATAAACAAATGGCACCTAATGAAACTTAAAAGCTTTTGCAAAGCAAAGGAAACCATAAACAAAATAAAGAGACAGCCCTCAGAATGGGACAAAATATTTGCAAATGAAGCTACTGACAAAGGATTAATCTCCCAAATTTACAAGCAGCTCATGCAGCTCAATATCAAAAGCACAAGCAACTCAATCCAAAAATGGGCAGAAGACCTAAATAGACATTTCTCCAAAGAAGATACAAAGATTTCCAACAAACACATGAAAGAATGCTCAACATCATTAATCATTAGAGAAATGCAAATCAAAACTAC
>NW_020174289.1:740141-751029 GCF_003031525.2 Neophocaena asiaeorientalis asiaeorientalis
TAGAGGAAAACAGGCAGAACACTCTATGACATAAATCACAACAAGAACCTTTCTGACCCACCTCCTAGAGAAATGGAAATAAAAACAAAAATAAACAAATGGCACCTAATGAAACTTAAAAGCTTTTGCAAAGCAAAGGAAACCATAAACAAAATAAAGAGACAGCCCTCAGAATGGGACAAAATATTTGCAAATGAAGCTACTGACAAAGGATTAATCTCCCAAATTTACAAGCAGCTCATGCAGCTCAATATCAAAAGCACAAGCAACTCAATCCAAAAATGGGCAGAAGACCTAAATAGACATTTCTCCAAAGAAGATACAAAGATTTCCAACAAACACATGAAAGAATGCTCAACATCATTAATCATTAGAGAAATGCAAATCAAAACTACAATGTGATATCATCTCACACCAGTCAGAATGGCCGTCATTAAAAGTCTACAAGCAATAAATGCTGGAGAGGGTGTGGAGAAAAGGGAACCCTCATACACTGTTGGTGGGAATGTAAATTGATACAGCCACTATGGAGTATGGTGGTTCCTTGAAAAACTAAAAATAGTACTACCATATGATCCAGCAATCCCTCTACTGGCCATGTACTCTGAGAAAACCATAATTCAAAAAGAGTCATGTACTGCAATGTTCATTGCAGCTCTGGTTACAATAACCAGGGCATGGAAGCAACCTAAGTGTCCATCAACAGATGAATGGATAAAGAAGATGTGGCACATATATACAATGGAATATTACTCAGACATAATAAGGAATGAAATTGAATTTTTTGCAGTGTGGTGGATGGACCTAGAGTCTGTCATACAGAGTGAAGTAAGTCAGAAAGACAAATATATTAACGCATATATGTGGAATCTAGAAAAATGGTACAGATGAACTGGTTTGTAAGGCAGAAATAGAGACACAGATGTATAGACACCAAGGGGGTAAAGTGGGGGCAGGGGGTTGGTGGTGGGATGAATTGGAAGATTGGGATTGCCATATATACACTAATATGTGTAAAATAGATAACTAATAAGCTGCTGTATAAAAACTAAATAAAATAAAAATTAAAAAAAGAAATTAAGTAGAAAAAAGAAAACAAACATGTTTCTGCAAGACAAAAATTATTAGCAAGCATATGTTGTTGTTTAGAGAATATTTAGTGTAATAATTAAAGAAGACATCTTTAATGCTTCCTATAAAAGAAAAAAAAGAAGCATTGTTCTAATTTTGTAGAAAAAATGCATAGGAAAATTATTGGAATGTTAATAGTGGCTAACTTTGAGGTACATGCATTATTATGCATAATTTTTTCTTTATTTGTGCCTTTATGCATTTTCCACGTATTCTGCAAAAAATACATTATTTACTATGTAATTTGAATAAAAATGAATAAATGCTATGAAAAATGGTCTGGAGGCCTGGTTACTTGGTGGCAAATTGCTTAAACTTTCTGGATCTGAGATTGTAAAATGAGCCCTTTTAATAAACGAGCCTATGGTTAGCTCTGTGAGTCTGTGATATCAGGTTTTTGAGTAGTAGTAACATCTCTGTTAATATCTTTGTCACTTTGGCTAACAGGTATTGAGGGAGAAGGTAAAAGGCATTATTCATTTTTAAGCATTTGGCATATTTCCAAACCACTGAATCAATTTAATATAATTACTTTTTCATAATTATAATTTCAGAAGTGTTTCAACTTCAGTTTCAACTTTTTAATCAGCTACCTATATTCCCTGGCTGTGAACTTGGGGCTTAAAGGATAGTAAACAAAAACATTTAGGCACACTGGATTCCTGCTACTTAAAGAAAACCTGTGGAGAAAACTTATTTGAAGTAAATTCTTCTCTGGTCATAGAAGTAATTACCACCAATGTCTATTATGTTAGTTGATTTGCTCATACAAAGTTATTTAAGTGGGGCCCATTGGCATTCTGGAGTTATCAAATTCCTCTGAATGGCTGTTAGCCACAAGCTACAGTGTCTTCTTGGGGAGATCCAGTGACAATAACAAGATGGTGCCTAGAATGTGTGGTCAAACAAATAATTGTGCTTTGTCACAAATTGCTGGTGCTGTGAGTGACTCTCTTTTCACCTGTTGTGGGTAGCTTTGAGAAATTTATTACTGGAGTATTTTTTTTTCCTGAGGCTCAAGCATATTTTTATTTGCGTTTCTAGATTGCCTGTGCCTCTTGAATTACAACTGTCCTTATTTCAGGGATGACTGTATTATTCTTTTTTTTATGGCCATGCCAGGCAGCATGTGGGATCTTAATTTCCTGACCAGGGATCGAACCCGTGCCCCCTGCAGTGGAAGCGTGGAGTTTTAACCATTGGCCCGCCAGGGAAGTCTGGGGA
The DNA here is from genome assembly GCF_003031525.2 of Neophocaena asiaeorientalis asiaeorientalis. Taxonomy (NCBI): domain Eukaryota; kingdom Metazoa; phylum Chordata; class Mammalia; order Artiodactyla; family Phocoenidae; genus Neophocaena; species Neophocaena asiaeorientalis. The sequence goes on from NW_020174289.1 coordinate 742,497, forward strand.
TGAGTGTATTATTCTGATAGGTAATGTGATATGTAAAGTCTTTATCCCAATTTTGAACCATCAAATAAACTATTTTAAATAATATAAAGAAAGGATTAGGATAAAAAGAATTGTTTTTGCTTAGAATTTTCAGTCTCCCTCTTATGTTTCTGAATTACCTCTATTTTTTATTCTGCTAGAAGTTAGGTATGTATATATAGTTTTTATTAAGTTTTTATTGGGTAAGTTGGGACAAAGTGAGAGGGTGGCATGGACATATATACACTACCAAACGTAAAACAGATAGCTAGTGGGAAGCAGCCACATGGAACAGGGAGATCAGCTCAGTGCTTTGTGACTACATAGAGGGGTGGAATAGGGATGGTGGGAGGGAGGGAGACGCAAGAGGGAAGAGATATCAGGACATATGTATATGTATAACTGATTCACTTTGTTATAAAACAGAAACTAACACACCATTGTAAAGCAATTATACTCCAATAAAGATGTTAAAAAAAAAAAAGAATCTGCCTGCCAATGCAGGGGACTCAGGGAATCTTCCCTGGTCAGGGAAGATCCCACCTGCTGCAGAGCAACTAAGCCCACGTGCCACAACTACTGCACCAGTGTTGTGCAGCTACTGAAGCCTGCACCCCTTGAGCCTGTGCTCCGCAACCAGAGAAGCCACCGCAATGAGAAGCCTGCGCACTGCAACAAAGAGTAGTCCCTGCTCACCACAACTAGAGAAAGCCAACATGTGGCAACAAAGACCCAATGCAGCCAAAAATAAATATATGGATACATTTATTTTAAAAAGAATGGGCAGAAGACCTAAATAGATATTTCTCCAAAGAAGACATACAGATGGCCAAAAGGCACATGAAAAGATGCTCAACATCCCTAATTAGAGAAATGCAAATCCAAACTACAGTGAGGTACCACCTCACACCAGTTAGAATGGGCATCATCAGAAAATCTGCAAACAACAAATGCTGGAGAGGGTGTGGAGAAAAGGGAACTGTCTTGCACTGTTGGTGGGAATGTAAATTGCTACAGCCACTATGGAGAATAGTATGGAGGTTCCTTAAAAAACTAAAAATAGAATTATCATATGACCCAGCAATCTCACTTCTGGGCATATATTCAGAGAAAACCATAATTCAAAAAATCACATGCACCCAATGTTCATTGCAGCACCATTTACAATAGCCAGGACATGGAAGCAACCTAAATGTCCATCAACAGAGGAATGGATAAAGAAGATGTGGTACATATACACAATAGAATATTAGCCATAAAAAGGATTGAAACTGGGTCATTTGTAGAGACGTGGATGGACCTAGAGACTGTCATACAGAGTGAAGTAAGTCAGAAAGACAAATATATTAACGCATATATGTGGAATCTAGAAAAATGGTACAGATGAACTGGTTTGTAAGGCAGAAATAGAGACACAGATGTATAGACACCAAGGGGGTAAAGTGGGGGCAGGGGGTTGGTGGTGGGATGAATTGGAAGATTGGGATTGCCATATATACACTAATATGTGTAAAATAGATATTTAACCATTGGCCCGCCAGGGAAGTCTGGGGATGAGTGTATTATTCTGATAGGTAATGTGATATGTAAAGTCTTTATCCCAATTTTGAACCATCAAATAAACTATTTTAAATAATATAAAGAAAGGATTAGGATAAAAAGAATTGTTTTTGCTTAGAATTTTCAGTCTCCCTCTTATGTTTCTGAATTACCTCTATTTTTTATTCTGCTAGAAGTTAGGTATGTATATATAGTTTTTATTAAGTTTTTAGTTAGCCATTTAGTTTTCATCCTCCATGTCTGTAGACTATTGATTTTTTTCAGTTCAAGGTCTCAGGTAACATTCTCTGGCACATAACCCAGCAGTGTATACTGACATTTCCACTGAAGCATGGAAGAGCAACCTCTGAGATGCCTCCTGAGAGCTTGGTTTATTCCAGGTCCCAGCTGGGGCCAAGGCTGCAAGAGGTAACAGTAGCATTTTGATTGAACTAGAGTTTCTACACTGCATAGATCCAGGAGCTGAAACCAGTCATCAGCCTTATACTCTCAGTTACCCCTTACTGACTCAACAGGACTGGGGTAGGGAAGAAGAAAGGGGAGGAAAATAAAAATGGTGCTGTGCTGAGGGGAGCATTCTCATAAACTGAACTATAGATTTTGAAGTGTAGAATAACATCAAGAAACATGAAGTGTATGAGATTTTGTCCTACATACAAGCTAATGTGTTAGTCTGTCATAGTTTTATGGATGTTGGGAGAAGATACAAGACTACTGGATTGGAAACAAAAGACCTTATTACTCACAGCAAGCACGTAGGATGGACTTCAGGTTCTTGTTCGTTCCCCTTGGCGCCCAAGTTCCAAGGAGCCATTTGGAGGCTACACACTGCTCACACAGTGGGTTTGTGTCACAGCCTAAGAACCCCAAGCGTAGCAAATTCAAGTCTTTTATAATAGGCTGCAAGCACATTGCCCAATCTTTGCCCTATAATATTTTTATTATACTGGACAGTTAGTATATTTCTCCTTTGTGCTGGATGGAGACAATATCTGTATCTCTCAAGGCTCTTCACTATACAAACGTCCATAAAAAGATAATCTAGAATAAAGCCAGGTTAGAGCCTGTGTTCATAGGGTGTGAAGCATGAGAAACTCATAGAAGATTGTCTCCCAACAAGTAAAACTGTTAACCTGTTGACTGAATGTGGTAAAAGACATATGCTGTGCTTGAAAAGAGAAAATACTGGCCAGTCAAGGGCCAAATAGAGATTTACAGTTGATTCTTAACGTTTGTGCAGGCTAGTAACCTCTCAGAAGACTATGACCCCACCTGAGTAGCAGCATTTTCATGGGAGCTAATAGAAAAAGGCAGGTAAGGTCATGGGCACTGAGGCTCAGACCTCAATGTAATCACCTCTCACATTTTAAAAATGAGCAGTGCTAGTATCTTCTAGTAGAAAAGACTGCTTCATGGCTGTATCAATTTATTTCTCATGAAAAAAATAAACTTTTCCATTTTTTAAATATGAAACTGTTACACTTACATATATTTTTAAAAAACACTAAGAGTAATAGCATGTTGTTTATATCAGCTGTTATGATGAAAATACTTTCTTCCTAAGGCCTCCTTGTGTTGTTTGAGGATGGAGCAAATATGGTGGAATATATAACAGATCAAAGGTTAATCCTAGGAGGCACTGAGCCCTCTCCAACACCTTTGAAATGTTTGTGATTTTTCATTCATTCATGTACTTACTGTTTATAGACTGTTTCAAACAAAGTATTCAAATAGGATGACAGGAAATGGCAAAATGACCTTTAAAATAAGAAAAAGAGAACACATAGTTCTCTAAGAAATTAAATTACAGGTAACTGCTATCACTGGTTGACCAGTAATTGTGTACTACAGTGGTCATTGCAGCATTATTTATGGCAGCAAAAAAAAAAATGGTAAAGACACTGAATATCCCCAAATAAGGAATAGGTTAAATAAGAACTAATATGTGTAAAATAGATAACTAATAAGCTGCTGTATAAAAACTAAATAAAATAAAAATTAAAAAAAGAAATTAAGTAGAAAAAAGAAAACAAACATGTTTCTGCAAGACAAAAATTATTAGCAAGCATATGTTGTTGTAGAATAGGTTAAATAAGGGTTTCTCAACATTGGCACTGTTGATCTTTTGTGTTGGGTAATTCTTTCTTATGGGATCTGTCATATGTATTAGTAGCATCCCTGGCTTTTCCCCTCTGGATACCAGCAGCATCACCCTCAGTCATAACAGTCGGAGACTTCTCTAGACACTGCCAAATGTTTCCTGGGGGGCAAAATTGTCCCTGTTGAGAAATACTGGGTTAAATAAGTATATGAGTTATACTAAATTTCTAGGGTTGCCATAACAATTCATCACGAAATGAGTGGCTTAAAACAGTAGAAATTTACTCTTTTGCAGTTCTGGAGTCTATAAATCCAAAATCCAAGTGTTGGCAAGATCAATGCCTTTTGGAGTTTCTGAGGGAGAATCGGTTACATGTCTCTATCCAATCTTCTAGTAATCCTCAGAGTTCCCTGGTTTGTAGATGCATCCCTATAATCTCTGCCTCCGTTTTCACATGGCATTCTGCCCTATGTGACTGTGTCTCAATATTCATCTTTTTTATAAGGACACCAGTCATGGATTAGGGACCATTCTAATCTATGACCGTATCTTAATTACATCTGCAAGGACCCTATTTCCAAATATGGTCACATTTACAGGTATCAGAGTTTAGACTTATGGATACGTTTCTGAGGGACACAATTCAATGTGCAGCAACAGTGTACTTTTAGTGACGTTTTGAGGTGACTCAAGGTTTTTCAGTGTTTTTGATGCTGAATTATCACTCAATTATTGCTAATAGTTTTCATTTAGAAGTAGAGGCATCCCATGTAGGTAGAGCATTTCTCAATTGTCCTTGGAAAAATGCTGTGGAGTCACCATGAGCTTGAATGCAGATTCTTTAGACTGAATGGTAAAATATCCCAGCTCTGTAAATTGGGGGATCTTTAATTGATAGTGATTTTTCAAATTAATAGAAATACTTTTTACTCTAATGTAAACTTCATTTGGTTGGTTCTTCAAAACTTTTGCAGATCCTGAGATGGGGTGTGTGTATTTTTTTTCTAAATATTTGTTATCAAGACATAGTGAGACCAGACCAAACCAGGAGAGACTTGTCTTTGACTTCTTCTGGAGAAAAATATGAAACAGTTTGCCTGATTTTGGCACAGTGCTACCTAACACACATACTCCTGACTTTGGGAAATACATGGTCAACCCTTGTGATCAACTTGCTTGGGCCGTGAATACCAGGCCAAATCCTCTGAGTGAAGATAGGCATTTTCTTAGAAAAACATGGGTTTTAGTCATTCTGGGAAGAAAGACTAGGGTGTCTTGGAGTTGGAGAGGGAAGATATTACTCTTTCTCTGAAGTTAGATGAGGAGGTGGGACTCTGGGGATGGAGATGCATAGAAATTTCTGTTGGTGGCCCCTTCCATGTGGAGAATCCTGGAAGAACCCACCTGGTAGTAAATCATTCTGTACTGAACACATGTTAAACATAAGCTTTCATTAAAACTCTGTAATATTACATCCTGATTTTATCTAGACTTTAAGAACTTAAAAGGGGAGAGGTGTTCACTGTGCAGACAGAGGAATAAAGGAGCATGTCTTCTCCACCCAGCCTCGATCCTCTCCTCTAAGCCTAGTTGATGATGGCTATGCTACTCCAAGGGGATATGGGCCCAAGTGTCTTTGAGGGATGGTCTGTGCCAGAACAGAGAGTAGTGGTTAGGAGCCAGTTAAGAAAGGAGGCATAGGCTATGACAACAAACAGAACATTTTCAGGAACAGGTAGGCATTTTGGGGAATTCCCAGATGTAGTGAGTAAGAAAATCTGAATATTCTGCATGGCAGGTTGGGGAATTAGACAATGTTATTTCAGCATCTTAGAAAGAGTGACTTTTGAAAGCTGTGGAACATGGAAACACATGAATTAAATACATTATGATATTCCCATATGATATATCATTCAATGATTTAAATAATATTACTGAAAATAGTTGATAACATAAAACATACTTTTTTGATATAATATGAAGTTAAGAAAGACCATAAACTGTATATGCAATTTGATTCCAATTTTGTTTGCTAAAGCACTGCGAGAAAGAGCCACACCAAAATGTTAACACTGATTATTTAGGAGTTTATGGAGGAGTTATAGGTGATTTTTCTTCCTTCTTTTAAATTCTCTAGTTTTCCAACATCTCAAGCAGGGAAAAAACTGCATTGTAGAAAGCAAAATTTAGTTCTGCTGGCCAAAGCAGAGGGGAAAACATAGTGAGTAATAGCATTTTTATTAGTGCTCAAGCTAGTATTTCTGGTAGTTACTGAATAACAGTCCTGAGGAGCTAGGTGTTCTCTCACCTTCCAGATGTGGAGGCCCTATATCTCTGGGCTCCTGAGGTTACTGTTTGTGTCACACCGTGATTCTGATGTGAGCATTCTGAAGCCTCCTTTGCACTCCTTTACACTACCTCCTTCTTCCCCTAAGAGAAAGTTAGCTTTTTTGTAGGCCAAGTAGCCACCCAGAAGCTGTAATGGCAGGCCTTACTACCAGTGAAATCCCACATGACAAATTCATCCTTTGTGCTGATACAATTGACTTGTCACCTCATTTTTACAGCTAATTAGCTCTTTAGTAAGCGAGGGCTAGTGTCAGAGGTCATCTGATACCTGATTCTGGTAAATTGACCGTAAATATTACTGTCCATCTGTATTTGCTGTTCAAAACACTGCTTAGTGAACAGATTTTAGATTCTTTTTGTAGGAGACCCTGCTTATTTTTGTTGGCAAGATAAAGTTTCCAGATAATGCTCATGAAACTTATCATCCCTGAAGTTATCTGGGGTTGCTGCTCAATTAGCCTTTTCAATCGTTCATGCCACCCACAGGGTGGGGATAGGGGGCTGGGGGAGCAGCCACTCAGTTTCCAACTTTTCCCAGAGGTTCTTTTGTTTCCTCGTCTAAATTAGAAAGTCACTGAAAGAACCCTTGTTCTGACTTTGTCCAGCACTATTAAAACTTATAGGAACATTTTATTGTTTTATAACAATAACACCAGTAATGCTAAGAGCAGCTTGTAATTACTGAGAGGATCATTCTATGCCAGACACTGTGCTCAAAGTTTCGTGTGCCTTAAATCCCAGCATTCCCGCAAAACCCTATTTGGAGATGTTTTTAATCCCTAAATAATGGAAGAGGAAACTAAGGCTTGGAAAGTTAAAGTTTTTGTCATACAGATAAATAGAAAATCAAGGCTTTGCTCCAGTCTGCCTGACTCCGAAGTAGATATCTCAACCCCTAAGCTGTATAGCCTTATGGATCTCATTATTAATGTGACTAGAAAGTTAAAATACTAATTCTGAAAATATCCGTGGCATGAAGTGTGTATGTGTGTGAATCGTCATTTGTTAGGCCATTTAGAGACCAGAATTATCCAGACAATATGGGAGAGAACAACAAAAACAAATTAGAGATGGCCCTAAGGTCTTGGTTTCAAAGGGAGCCATGGGTTATCTGGAATGAGGCTGGCAATCAGAGTTGAACCCGGACAAGTCTGGTGAGCCGTGTTTTTTCTTTTGGTTCCACTTAGACACTCAGGGGCAGCATCTATGGACAAAGCAAAAGGCAGTACAGCTTTCAGATGAAACAGGTGAAAAGAACAAGCTTTTAACGTCAATGAGAGTGGATAGAGGACAGATTCTGGTTGTGTTCTGAAAATGCTGGTGAACACATTTCTGCATAGCCAAGACTTAGTTATTTCTAAGCCCAAAATGTAATTTCAGAGAATTTAGCAGATTCTCCCCTCCCCTCCCCTCCTACATCCCTAGCTCCTTCCTGAAGGAGCATGGGTAATAAGAGAGTCTTCTTGGAAGGCATATTAAAAGGATTAGGCCATCGATCACTAATGAGATGTCCAGGATTTAGTAACAAGTAGACAGAATCTAGGACCTTAGTTTAGCCCAGTTTATGCAGAGATGGCAATAGAAATAAAAGAATACAGTCACTGCAATTTCCTTTGTGCTAGGTTGATCAGATATATTAACACCATTTGATAATAATAAAGATATAAAATGAGCAAGATTTTACTTTTTCCCTAGAGCAGACCAGAATTGGATGTAGCTGCCTGCCATGGAAGTTTAGATTGTAGACTTAAAAACATGAGAGGTTAGGTATGCAAATATGGGACTACAGTCTAATCAATCAGCCAACCCCTAAGTGTATTGAATAGCCTTGAGTAATAGAGTCAGCACTGTGTGTAATGCCAAATGATGACACAGTCTCTGTCCTTATCTAGGGAGGCAATGAAGGTATAGAGCAGACAAATGAGAGAACCAAACACTTTGTCATAAAATGCCTGTTGAATAAGAGGGACTATACAGGGAAAGGAATTTTAGAATGCAGCTGGATTATAAGAAAGAGAATTTGATTGGGTATCAAGAGACTTTTATTCTCTATTCCTGGTTTTGCCACTAACTAGCTATGTGACCTTGGATAGGCAAATTGCTCTCTCTGGGTTCTTCTCAGTTTCCCCTTCTGTGAAATGAGGTGATCAGAGATGGAAGTCTCTAAGTTCTTTCCAAAGCTAATATTCTAATGTAAAGGAGAAATCTTTGTGAGCCTAAATCACTGAGGGAGATGTCCCAGAAAAAGGGGGTAAGAAATGGTCACGCATGGACAGGGTGTGAGTGAGTGTGTGTGTTTGTGTGTGTGTGTGTGTGTTAGGGAGGGGCAGTTTTGGAGATGTGAGGTTTATGAGGAAGGGGAGGGGAGGCAGGAGAAGGATGGGTTTAGAACTGTGAAGGCTAGAAATGGAGAGGTGCGGCACACTCAGATATGACAGCAGAGGCCAGTCATTGTAAGTCTCCCTTCCTTGACGTGAAGAAAGTGCACAGTTAATCAAGCCGAAA
>NW_020174289.1:751145-772870 GCF_003031525.2 Neophocaena asiaeorientalis asiaeorientalis
GTGTGTGTGTTTGTGTGTGTGTGTGTGTGTTAGGGAGGGACAGTTTTGGAGATGTGAGGTTTATGAGGAAGGGGAGGGGAGGCAGGAGAAGGATGGGTTTAGAACTGTGAAGGCTAGAAATGGAGAGGTGCGGCACACTCAGATATGACAGCAGAGGCCAGTCATTGTAAGTCTCCCTTCCTTGACGTGAAGAAAGTGCACAGTTAATCAAGCCGAAAGCAAGTCATCATTTTTGATTCCTCTCTTTCCCTTACTAATCACATCTAAGTCCATCAAGAATATGTACTCATATCGGTTGACTTCTCTCCCTGTCTATTACCATCAACTTACTGCCAACACCTCGCTCTGGGGAGAAAACAACAGCCTTGTGACTGGTCTCTTTGAATCTATCTACTTTAGAGTTGGTCTCCTACAATAGCGTCAGAGCAATCTTTAAAAATTATCAGCAGATCCCGTCACTCCCCTTCCTAAAGTCCTCTAAGGTCTTTGGATTGCACTTAGAATAAATCCACTTCTCTCCCTTGTCGTTGCTTCATCTACAGGAACTATACACCCCAGCCCAGCCTTCCTCATCACCCTCATGTCTTCATGGTCCCTTTCTCCTGGACTCATTGGACTTATTGTCAGGCGTTTCTAGTACACTCTTGCCTCAGATTCTTTACACTTGCTCTTCCTTCTCCCTGGAATATTCTTCCCCTATATCTTCATGGGATTTCCACACACACACACACACACACACATACACACACACACACACACGCTGTTTTATTCAGGTCTATACGCCAAGGTCACTTTCCTAAGGGGCTTTCTTCAACCTGTTGTCAAAAGTGGGCTCCCCCTTTCCAATTGTGCTTTATCACAGTACCCAGTTTCAATGATTCCATAGTATCATTGAGAATGACTTTGTGTACTAATTGACTTATTGCCTATTTCCCCCACTGGAATGTAAGCCCCAAGAAAACAGGGACCTATTCTGCATTGTTCATCTTTGTTTCTTGCCCCTGTAACAGGTATCCAATAAATGCTTGTTGGATGAATGGAGTGTTTAAGTAACCCATAGGAATGAAACACTGTGATATGGTACTGTGGTTTCGAGCACTATGGATCAACTGTCAGGCAAACCTGGGTTCATATCCCCGGTCTGCCACTTTCTTGGCAACCCCATGACCCTGGGCAAGTTATATAATCTCTGTAAACCTCAGGTGTAAAATGAGGAGGAAAGTGGTGTCAACATCACAGGGTTGTGAGGCGTATTTCATGCAATAATGTCATTAAAGCCCTGAGCTCAGTGCTTCATAGAATTAGCTTCTTGTTTCTTTTTACATTTTACACGCCTACGGTCTTCCTTTCTTTAGGCCATGAAAGTCTAAGTTTCCTTTGACCAGAGAAGGAAAATGGTATGTAATATATAAAGGGATTTCCCTCCCTTCATTCCTCTTTCTCCCTCTTTTCCTTCCTCACTTCCCTCCCTCTCTCATGTTTTATTATTGTTTTCCTCTCATCTTTACATCTCTCTCATTTATTGATATAGATGCATATGCATTTATAGCCACATGCTAATATTATACATTAGATAAATTTAAGTGTGATAGAACGCTCCTTTTATTGTTGTTGTTGTTATTAAAATTACTTTGTGAAAAAGCATATGGTTGAATAATATGTTGACTGTTAAATCTGCCCTTCAAATAAAATAATTTTTAATATATTAATAATCATTTGGATAGTACTTTGGGTTATAAATTATACCCAGTGGCATTATTTAATATGATTTGATTTGATTTGATATAATTGTCACATTCACACAAGAAAGCAAAAAGCTCAGGGCAGTGATGGAATTGAGTCCGCCCCAAAAATGTATGTCTAAGCCCTAAACTCTGATGTCTGTGAATGTAACCTTATCTGGAAATAGGATCTTTGCAGGTGTAATTAAGTTAAAGACCTGAAGAAGAGATCATCCTGGATTTAGAGTGGGTCCTAAATCCAATGATTAATGTCCTTATAAGAGAAAAGAAAGGGAAATTTGAGACACAGAGACACACAGGGAAGAAAGCTGTGTGAAGAGAGGCAGAGATTAGAGTAATGCATTTAATTTTTATTTTTTAATTAATTAATTTATTTATTTGGCTGCATCTAGTCTTAATTGCGGCACACAGGCTTCTCTCTAGTTGTGGTGCGCAGGCTTCAGAGCACATGGGCTCAGCAGTTGCAGCACAAGGGGCCTCTAGTTGTGGCACATGGACTCAGTAGCTACAGCATGTGGGCTTAGTTGCCCCGTGGCATGTGGGATCTTAGTTCCCTGACCAGGGATCGAACCTGTGGCCCCTGCATTAGAAGAAGGACTCTCAACCACTGGACCACCAGGGAAGTCCCAAGTCAAAGAAAGTCAAAGATTGCTAGGAGAAAGGCATGGCATGGCTTCCCCTCAGATCCTCCAGAAGGGACCAAAACTGCGGACACTTTGATTTAGCACTTTCAGCCTCCAGAATTTATTCTCTGTAGAGAATAAATTTCTGTTGTCTTAAGCCACCAAGTTTGTAGTAATTTGTTACAGCAGCTCTAGGAAACTAATACATTCAGTGAATTCACAAAGATGCAATACTGAGCCTAGAAACCATCCATAAACCAAGCTGACAAACACTTAAGACAAATGGATTTATACAGACTTTTCCAGGCTGGAGACTGCCCTGATCTTAACAAGTCTGATAAACTAAATCTGCCTTGAAAATGTACTTTGAAATTGTGCACTTCTATCTCTACAACTTGCTTCCTGGCCCATTCATTGACCTCTTTTACATGGACCCTGAAAAAAATCTTCTAACTAGTACTCCTGCTTCCAAACATGGCTCCTACCAGTCCACTCTTCACACGGCAAGAATGGATGGATTGTCTTGAACCCTCAATGGATCATTTTATTCCAAGTACAGTGAGAAGTCATGGCCTCACGCTTTCAATAGCTTCCCATGGAAATCAGAGTAAAATACCCTTTTCCAACCATGACCTCCAAGGCTCTTCGTGACCTGGTGTGTGTCTTCTCTCCAAACCTATCTGCAGAAGATGCTTTGCTTACTGTGCTTCAACTTCCCCACAGATCATACAACCAAAGGATGGAAGAAATCATATGTCTTGTTCATCTTTGCATTTTCAGTGCCTAATGAAGTCCCTGGCATTTAGTCGATACTCAAAAGATATCTGCTGAGTTGGTAATTGAATAAATAGATGGCTTCAGGAAGGTCTCCACTCCTTTGTGAGTCTCCTTTTGATATGGCCCAGGAGTCTTTTTGATAGGAGTGCATTTGTTTTAGCAGATACTTTTGCTAGGATACTTGTCGTATCTATATATAGTCACTGTAGTAGTTCTTGCACTTGAATAGCCAAACTAGGAATGGAGCCAATTGGAATGGTAAAAAGGATATTGCTCATTAAAAATGAGGATTGGGGCTTCCCTGGTGGTGCAGTAGTTGAGAGTCCGCCTGCTGATGCAGGGGACACGGGTTTGTGCCCCGGTCCGGGAGGATCCCACATGCCGTGGAGCAGCTGGGCCCGTGAGCCATGGCCGCTGAGCCTGCGAGACCGTAGCCTGTGCTCCGCAACAGGAGAGGCCACAGCAGTGAGAGGATTGATAAATCTTCCCATTTCTCCAAAAGCTGTCTCTTCATTTTCATTTTTCAGCCGTCTTTTCCATGGCCTATGAATCGGTTCTTTTCTGTTTGTCAGACCTCCCTATCTTCCCCCCAGCCCCAACTCAACTGTTTTGTTTACTCATTGCCCCTGGTGCTGATCATCATGACAGATTTCCCTGGTTTCCTGGTCAGCTAGCCTCTGTTCTCTTTGGCCTGTGAGAGGTACTGGCCTGGCAGAAGACTGGAAAGGCTGGAAGAGAGAGGTCAGGGTATTTCTTCCCTGCTCCATCAGTGCTCTAGGCATAGTCTCTGGTAATGGCTGCATCCCTCTAGGACTATAGCTCCTGTCAGGGTACTCTTTCTGCATGGTTCCAGCACTCACTGAGCTCTGGAGACATTATTTCTTCTCCTTGCCCTTTGGAACGAATTCTAGGTAGTAACAGCTTTCTGCTAGCGCTCGTTTCTGGGTGCCTCACCATCCTTTGGAGAGTCCCTTAACTCTGTCCAAACCTTTATAAACAGTTTCTTCATTAAAACCTCTTGAGCCACCTGTGTTGGACTCCTTTTTCTGTTGGAAATGGACTTTTAACACTCCATTAACTATTAGGACAGGGGAGTAAGGGTCTGTGGTTAGACAATATATATTTTTGTTGGCTCATGACTGGTTTGCCGCTATCATCTTGTCCTGATTGATTAAAGTTCATTTTCACCTTCAGGCTAAGGTAAGAGGAAATGCTCTTTGCCAGCCACACAGGCCAATATGAAGTTGAATTAGTTGAATAACCATAGCTTCCATGTCCTAGATAAAGTCCAGAATCCATTTCACAAATTGCCTTTCATGTACTGTGGCAGAAACTCTTAAAGTTCACCCAATATCCATGAGTTTTACTTAGATTGGGGCCTTATGATTGGATTCTGGCCCACGGGAGATGGGTGTCACTGATGCAGGGCAATTTCAGGGGTAGCCTTTTAAGAGACCTCCAACTGTCCTCCCACTTATTCCTCCTTGGCCACAGTGACCTTGGAGGCCAATGTACAGATGGTCCAGGTACAAGATGGAGGAGGGCTGCTCAACATGCTTCAGAATTTAACTGACTGGCAAATACACCTTTATTGTGTTAGTCAATGAGATTTTGGGTTACATTTGTTACCTCAGACCTGCCTAGCCTATTTTGACTCATAGGTATATAAAGTAGATTTATTCATCCCTAGTATCTTAAGCTTTTCGGGGGCCCAAATCAGTGATAGAAAGCACCTGATGTGTTACTGCCTCTCCCTGACACCAGGGTCACAGTAGATATTGCTGGTCAACAAGAGCAGTCTTCCAAGGTGGGCCCAGGGTGTCTTCTGGATCATACTCCACACAGAGTTCCAAACAGACACTGCCAACCAATAGGCAAAACCTATTCTAGGTTCTGTTCTATGTGGTGAGCTTTATTTTGTGCTCTATCCAACGACTTACTGGTTTATAATTTTGAAACCTTTTGTTATTTATTTTCATTATGGGAAATAAGTACTATTTTCATAGTCCATTTTCAGTTCGATTTGTTTGTAAAATTTTGTGTGCTACCTTATTAATATTCATTAAGCCCTCACCCTAGAATCAAATAGCAAACCTTAAAGAAATTCCCGAGGGGAGACCTTCAAGATGATGGAGGAGTAAGATGTGGAGATCACCTTCCTCCCCATAAATACATCAAAAATACATCTACATGTGGAACAACTCCTACAGAACACCTACTGAATGCTGGCAGAAGACCTCAGACTTCCCAAAAGGCAAGAAAATCCCCATGCACCTGGGTAGGGCAAAAGAAAAAAGAAAAAACAGAGACAAAAGAATAGGGACAGGACCTGCACCTCTGGGAGGGAGCTGTGAAGGAGGAAACGTTTCCACACACTAGGAAGCCCCTTCACTGGTGGAGATGGGGGGTGGGCTGTGGGGAGCTTCAGAGCCATGGAGGAGAGTGAAGCAACAGAGGTGTGGAGGGCAAAGCGGAGGGACTCCCGCACAGAGGATCAGTGCCAACCAGCACTCACCAACCTGAGAGGATTTTCTGCTCACCCACTGGAGCAGGTGGGGGCTGGGAGCTGAGGCCTGGGCTTCGGAGTTTAGACCCCAGGGAGAGGACTGGGGTTGGCTGCATGAACACAGCCTGAAGGGGGATAGTGCACCACAGCTAGCCGGGAGGGAGTCCAGGAAAAAGGCTGGAACTGCCAGAGAGGCAAGAGACCTTTGTTTTGGGGAGTGCAAGGAGAGGGGATTCCTTCCCAGTGTGCCCACAGAAGGCAGAGCACCACCTAAACGAGCTCCAGAGACGGGTGTGAGCTGTGGCTATCAGCACAGACCCCAGAGATGGGCATGAACCACTAATGCTGCTGCCGCTGCCACCAAGAATCCTGTGTGCAAGCACAGGTCACTATCCACACGCCCCCACCCAGGAGCCTGTGCAGCACGCCACTGCCAGTGTCCCATTATCCAGGGACAACACAAGGCATGTCTTAGGCTGTTACAATATCAAGCCAGCCTCTGCCACCTCAGGCTCACCCTGCATTCCAATTATGACTACCATACCCCACCCTCCCCCTGGCCTGAGTGAGCAAGAGAGTCCTAATCAGCTGCTTTTTTAACCCCCTCCTGTCTGGGTGGGTAACAGACTCCTGAGTGTGACCTACACAAAGGCAGGGCCAAAACCAAAGCTGAACCTCAGGAGCTGTGCGAACAAGGAAGAGAAAGGGAAATTTCTCCATGCATCCTCAAGAGAAACAGATTAAATCCCCACAATCAACTTGATAAACCCTGCATCTGAAGAATACCTGAATAGAAAATGAATGTTCCCAAAATTGAGGTGGTGGACTTTGAGAGCAACTGTAGACTTGGGGTTTGCTTTCTGCATCTAATTTGTTTCTGGTTTTATGTTTATCTCAGTTTAGTATTTAGTGTTATTATCATTGGTGGATTTGTTTGTTGGCTGTTTCGCTCTCTTCCTTTTTTTTCAATATATGTATGTATATATATAGTTTTTCTCCTTTTTCTCTTTTTGTGAGTGTGTATGTGTATGCTTCTTCATGTGATTTTGTCTGTATAGGTTTGCTCTTACCATTTCTCCTGGGTTCTCCCTGTTCATTTCTTTGTTTTTCTTCTTCCTTTTCTTCTGAGCCATTTGGCTGGCAATGTCTTGGTGCTCCAGCCAGGTGCTGGGCCTAAGCCACTGAGGTGGGAGGGCTGAATCCAAGACATTGGACTACAAGAAACCCCCTGGCCCCACATAGTATCAATCGGCAAGAGCTTTCACAGAGATCTTCACCTCAACACTAAGACCCAGCTCCATCCAAAGGCCAACAAGCTCCAGTGCCGTATGCCCCATGCCAAACAACTAGCAAGACAGGAATACAACCCCACCCATTAACAGAGAGGCTGCCTAAAGTCATACTAAGTTCACAGACACTCTAAAACACACCACCAGATGGTCCCCACCCACCAGAAGGACAAGATACAGCCCCACCCATCAGAACACAGGCACCAGTCTCCTCCACCAGGAAGCCTACACAACCCACTGAACCAACCTCACCCACTGGGGGCAGACACCAAAAATAACGGGAACTACAAACTTGCAGCCTGTGAAAAGGGGACCACAACACAGTAAGTTAAACAAAATGAGAAAACAGAGAAATGTGTAGCAGATGAAGGAGCAAGGTGAAAACCCACCAGACCAAACAAATGAAGAGGAAATAGGCAGTCTACCTGAAAAAGAATTCAGAATAATGATAGTAAGGATGGTGCAAAATCTTGGAAGTAGAATGGAGAAAATACAAGAAATGTTTAATAAGGATGAGAAAGAACTAAAGAGCAAACAAACAATGATGAACAGCACAATAAATGAAATTAAAAATTCTCTAGATGGAATCAATAGCAGAATAACTGAGGCAGAAGAACGGATAAGTGACCTGGAAGATAAAATAGTGGAAATAGCTGCCACAGAGCAGAATAAAGAAAAAAGAAAGAAAAGAATTGAAGACAGTCTCAGAGACGTCGAGACAACATGAAACACATCAACGTTCAAATTATAGGGGTCCCAGGAGAAGAAGAGAAAAAGAAACAGACTGAGAAAATATTTGAAGAGATTATAGTTGAAAACTTCCTTAACATGGGAAAGGAAGTAGTCAATCAAGTCCAGGAAGAACAGAGAGTCCCATACATGATAAATCCAAGGAGAAACATGACAAAACACATATTAATCAAACTATCAAAAATTAAATATAAAGAAATACTAAAAGCAGTGAGGGGAAAGCAACAAATAACACACAAGGGAAACCCCATAAGGTTAATAGCTGATCTTTCAACCGAAACATTGCAAGCCAGAAGGGAGTGGAAGGACACATTTAAAGTGATGAAAGAAAAACCTACAACCAAGATTACTCTACCCAGCAAGGATCTCATTCAGATTTGACATGGAAATTAAAAGCTTTACAGACAAGCAAAAGCTAAGAGAATTCAGCATCATTAAACCATCTTTACAACAAATGCTAAAGGAACTTCTCTAGGCAGGAAACACAACAGAAGGAAAAGACCTACAAAAACAAACCCAAACAATTGACAAAAAGGTAATAGGAGCATGCATATCAATAATCAATAACTGCCTAGAACTTCTCTAGGCAGGAAACACAAGAGAAGGAAAAGACCTACAAAAACAAACCCAAAACAATTGAGAAAATGGTAATAGGAACATACATATCAATAACTACCTTAAATGTAAATAGATTAAATGCTGCAGGCAAAAGACACAGACTGGCTGAAGGGATACAAAAACAGGACCCATATATATGCTGTCTACAAGAGACCTACTTCAGACCTAAGGACAAAATAGACTTGGAAGTAAAGACTGTTACAAGAGACAAAGAAGGACATTACATAATTATCAAGTGATCAATAGAAGAAGAAGATATAACAATTGTAAATATTCATGCACCCAACACAGGAGCACCTCAATACATAAGGCAAATGCTAACAGCCATAAAGGGGAAATGAACAGTCACACAATAATAGTAGGAGACTTTAACACCCCACTTACACCAATGGACAGATCACCCAAAATGAAAAAAAAAAACAAAAAACCCCACAAGCTTTAAAAGACACATTAGACCAGATAGGCTTAATTGATATTTATAGGACATCCCATCCAAAAAAAAAACAGAATACACTTTCTTCTGAAGTGCTCATGGAACATTCTCCAGGATAGATCATATCTTGGGTCACAAATCAAGCCTTGGTAAATTTAAGAAACTTGAAATCATATCAAGAACCTTTTCTGACCACAACGTTATGAGACTAGATATCAACTACAGGAAAAAAAACTCTAAAAAATACAAACACATGGAAGCTGAACAATGCATTACTAAATAACCAAGAGATCACTGAAGAAATCAAAGAGGAAATCAAAAAATACCTAGAAACAAATGACAATGAAAACACAATGACCCTATTCCTATGGGATGCAGCAAAAGCAGTTCTAAGAGGGAAGTTTATAGCAGTAAAATCCTACCTCAAGAAATAAAATAAACTCAAATAAACAATCTAACCTTACACCTAAGCAATTAGAGAAAGGAGAAGAAGAAGAAAAAAAAAAACCAAAGTTAGCAGAAGCAAGGAAATCATAAAGATCAGATCAGAAATAAATGTAAAAGAAAGAAGGAAACAATAGCAAAGATCAATAAAACTAAAAGCTGGTTCTTTGAGACGATAAAAAACACTGATAAACCATTAACAAGACTCATTAAGAAAAAAAGAGAGAAGACTCAAATCAACAGAATTAGAAATGAAAAAGAAGTAACAACTGACACTGCAGAAATACAAAAGATCATGAGAGATTACTATAAGCAACTCTATGCCAATAAAATGGACAACTTAGAAGAAATGGCCAGATTCTTAGAAATGCACAACCTGCCAAGACTGAATCAGGAAGAAGTAGAAAATATGAACAGACCAATCACAAGCACTGAAATTGAAACTGTGATTAAAAATCTTCCAACAAACAAAAGCCCAGGACCAGATGGTTTCACAGGCGAATTCTATCAAAAATTTAGAGAAGAGCTAACACCTATCCTTCTCAAACTCTTCCAAAATATAGCAGAGGGAGGAACACTCATTCTACGAGGCCAACATCACCTTGATACCAAAACCAGACAAGGATGTCACAAAGAAAGAAAACTACAGACCAATATCACTGATGAACATAGATGCAAAAATCCTCAACAAAATACTAGCAAACAGAATCCAACAGCATATTAAAGAGATCATACACCATGATCAAGTGGGGTTTATCCCAGGAATGCAAGGGTTCTTCAATATGTGCAAATCAATCAATGGGATACACCATATTAAAAACCTGAAGGATAAAAACCATATGATAATCTCAATAGCTGCAGAAAAAGCTTCCAAAAAAATTCAACACTGATTTATAATAAAAACTCTCTAGAAAGTGGGCATAGAGGAAACCTACCTCAACATAATAAAGGCCATATATGAGAAACCCACAGCCAACATCGTCCTCAATGGTGAAAAACTGAAACCATTTCCTGTAAGATCAGGATCAAGACAAGATTTCCCAGCTCTCACCAGTATTATTCAACATAGTTTTGGAAGTTTTAGCCACAGCAATCAGAGAAAAAAAAGAAATAAAAGGTATCCAAATCGGAAAAGAAGAAGAATTGTCACTGTTTGCAGATGACATGATATTATACATAGTGAATCCTAAAGATGCTACCAGAAAACTACTAGAGCTAATGAATGAATTTGGTAAAGTAGCAGGATACAAAATTAATGTATAGACATCTCTTGCATTCCTATACACTAATGATGAAAAATCTAAGAAATTAAGGAAACAATCCCATTTACCATTGCAACAAAAGAATAAAATACCTAGGAATAGGGTTTGAACCACAGCCTTGTGCGCAGAGGGTGATGAGGCTGGCGCCAAGGGCCGGTGATGTGCCACAGGAGGCGATGCGGGAGTGCAGCATGGAGGGGCTGGCCTAGCTGGGGCCCGTGGCCGTGTGTCGTCTGGCTGCGACACGGGTCCTGTGCACGCTGCGGGGCTGCAGCCGCCGGGCGGTGAGTGCCCGAGGGGCTGGGAGGCGAGCCAGGTCCCCAGGCGGGTGTGGGCCTCATGTCCACAGCCAGCGTCCCTGAGGCCACGCTCGGGCCATGATCACTCGGTGAAGCTGCGCTGCAGCACCGCGGCCGACTTCTTCCCACGTTGTGAGGACCTGTGCGCACTGCAGGACTCAGTGCCTCCGCCCGCCTTGCGTGCTTCCCTGTGGGAGGGTCTGCTGGACTTAAAGCCGACTGCCTCCGCTGGGTGGAATGGGTGCTGCTCCCGAGCACCCTCTGCCCCTGATCTGTATCCAGAGCTTCTTCCAGCCATGGCTGGGTGAGACAGTATCAGTGGATAGCTTCTCCATTGGTGAAGGAACCATCCAAAGCTGCTAGACAGAAAAAGAGAAGTATAATTTTGGGAAGTGGTCAAAAAGGAAAAGCTACTATTAGAATTGATGTCCAGTGGAGCCCCAGAATAGAAGCAAGATGAATATTCCATTCCACATTGGCAACACCAAAGGAGGTGATGCTTTAGAAAAAAGATTTCTCGACAAAGCTCTTGAATTCAATATGATCTCTCTGAAAGGGCATAGTTCCAGAAATGACGTCTGCTGAAGGGAGAACATGTTCTAACAATGAAATCTTCAAAAGACTCCTGCCGCTGCTCTTTGACTGGGACCCCCACGTTGTCTTTGGAAGTTTCTAAGGCCTCCTGAGTAGACACTGGGACACGGAAGGAGTCAAGAGGCAAAGGAATCCTAGCATCACCTGTAATTTTCTGAAACTGGAAGGAAAGAAAAAGACAAGACAAAATTCAGTGATGAACAAAGCCAACCATTAAAAAGTGGACTACTAACAGTAGAATTCATCTGGGGACGACCTAGTAAATGAAAATCTGACTGATCTATACCAGCCATTGTGTCCAGCTGCCCAAGCCTGGACGAGAGGGGGAAAGGAGAAAAGACAAAAGTTATTATAATCACATAAGAGCAGTTTAGATTTCCCCAGACATACAATCACAAAATACTTCTAAAATATTAAAAACCAACATCCTACTCCAGACTACAAGCCTCTCTCTCCCCCAAATTCTCAGCCCTTTCCAGATTCATCCTCTAGGACACATCCCATCTCCTTACCTATTACCACTCCATTTTAAACACTGTCTCACTAGCAGCTTCAACATCTACCACACACCTCATCCACTACCTCTCACACCTCTATTCCCACACTTCTTTCCCAACTTTCCTCCAGTTTCCAAGAATGTGTTTGTTCCTTCCTTCCCAATACCAACACCAATTCATTCACTGACAAAACACCACTCCATCAACTATCAAACTCCACTTCCCTCTTCCAGCAAAATTGCTCCTGGTTGAGAACCACTGACCTATATCTCCCCTGCAGATTAATAATAATTTTTATGTCTAAGGCAAAAATAACTTTAATTCAAACTTATCAAACAAGCAAAATAAGCAAAAGATAGGAAAATTCTTATGCATTCCCGAATATTTTCAATGAAAACTGCCTTCAATTTAGTCTTTATAAAAAACTATACCTACTAATTAAAAAAAAAAAAACCTAGGAATAAACCTACCTAAGGAGACAAAAGACCTGTATAAGACAAGGATGAAAGAAATTAAAGATGATACAAACAGTTGGAGAGATATACTATGTTCTTGGATTGAAAGAATCAACATTGTGAAAATGACTATACTATCCTAAGCAATCTACAGATTCAATGCATTCCCTAACAAGCTACCAATGGCATTTTTCACAGAACAAGAACAAAAAATTTTACAATTTGTATGGAAACACAAAAGACCCTGAATAGCCAAAGCAATCTTGAGAGAGAAAAATGGAGCTGGAGGAATCAGGCTCCCTGAGTTCAGGCTATACTACAGAGCTACAGTAATCAAGACAATATGGTACTGGCAGAAAAACAGAAGTATAGATCAGTGGAACAGAATAGAAAGACCAGAGGTAAATCCACGCACATATGATCACCTTATCTTTGACAAAGGAGGCAAAAATATACAATGGAGAAAAGGTAGCCACTTCAATAAGTGGTGCTGGGAAAACTGGACAGTTACATGTAAAAGAATGAAATTAGAACACTCCCAACACCATACAAAAATAAACTCAAAATGGATTAAAGACCTAAATGTAAGGCCAGACGCTATCAAACTCTTAGAGGAAAACCCTATGACATAAATCACAACAAGATCCTTTTTGACTTACCTCCTAGTGAAATGGAAATAAAAACAAAAATAAACAAATGGGACCTAATGAAACTTAAAAGATTTTGCACAGCAAAGGAAACCATAAACAAGATGAAAAGGCAGCCCTCAGCATGGGAGAATATATTTTCAAACAAAGCAATGGATTAATCTCCAAAATATACAAGCAGCTTATGCAGCTGCATATCAAAAAAAAGAAAAAAAAACCCAACCCAATCCAAAAATGGGTGGAAGACCTAAATAGACATTTCTCCAAAGAAGATATAAAGACTGCCAACAAACACATGAAAGATGCTCAACATCACTAATCATGAGAGAAATGCAAATCAAAACTATGATGAGGCATCACCTCACACCTGTCAGAATGGCCTTCATGAAAAAAATCTACAAACAAGAAATTCTGGAGAGGGTGTGGAGAAAAGGGAACCCTCTTGCACTGTTGGTGGGAATGTAAATTGATATAGCCACTATGGAGAACAGTATGGAGATTCCTTAAAAAACTAAAAATAGGACTACCATATGATCCAGCAATCCCACTAACTGGGCATATACCCTGAGAAAACCATAATTCAAAAAGAGTCATGTACCACAATGTTCATTGCAGCACTATTTACATTAGCCAGGACATGGAAGCAACCTAAGTGTCCACTAACAAATTAATGGTTAAAGAAGATGTGGCACACATATACAGTGGAATATTACTCAGCCATAAAAATAAATGAAATTGAGTTTTTTGTAGTGAGGTGGATGGACCTAGAGTCTGTCATACAGAGTGAGGTAAGTCAGAAAGAGAAAAACAAATACTGTATGCTAACACGTATATATGGAATCAAAAAAAAAAAATGGTCATGAAGAACCTAAGAGCAAGATGAGAATAAAGACACAGCCCTACTAGAGAATGGACTTGAGGACACGGGGAGGGGGAAGAGTAAGCTGGAAGGAAGTGAAAGAGTAATACTGACATATATACCCTACCAAATGTAAAATAGCTAGTAGGAAGCAGCCCCATAGCACAGGGAGTTCAGCTTTGTGTCCACCTGGAGTGGTGGGATAGGGAGGGTGGGAGGGAGATGCAAGAGGGTGGGGATATGCGGATATATATATATATATATATGCATATAGCTGATTCACCTTTTTATACAGCAGAAACTAACACAACATTGTAAATCAATTAGACTCCAATAAAGATGTTAAAAAAAATTCCCTTTAGAAAAGTTGATAATATCCCACTTAAAATATACATTTCAGTAAATATATTTGTGTTTTAAGTCAGATTCCAATCCCTGATATAAATCTCGATTTGGAAACAGTTTTATTTCTTCATTTATAGAATTCCATGGTCCCAATATAAAAACAACTAAAAATCAAATGCACTGACTTTTGGTTCACAGAATCCTTTGATCTGGAGCTGCTGAACTCAAGTGAGAAAAAAGTGAGCAAAAACTCAGAAAAGATCTCAGAATACAGATACTCTTTACAACTAGTTTTGCCCTTATACTTTGTTGGGGAAGAAGAAATTTTCCTCAGTCCTTCTAGGTTCTTCTGGCTGGTCTAAGAATAAATGAACATGAGACAGATTAACAGGAGAAAATCAATCAAAAGTTTAATGGCATGTATACATGGGCTAGATCTAGGAAAACTGAGTAAATTGCCCAAATGGCCAAAGTCCTCACCTTAAATGCCATCTTCAGCTAAAGACAAAAGAGGATTTTGTTAGTTTGGGATTTCAAAGGAGAGGAAGTCAATTGACATGGAGATGGAAGAGCAAACGCTCGTAAAATAATGCTTGCTGGGCTATGCAGAGATAGTGAGACACAGAGAGGTATTTTAGCAAACAGACCTTGCTAGGTTCTTCCCTGTCTACCACACCTAGTTCATACCACAGTTATCTTTGGTGATACCTCTATGTACAATCTTTAGGCAGTTAGGGCAAAGGTCAAAGATTCTTCCTGAATGTTTTAGGCCTTGATTGATTCCAGCTCGAAATAATCTGCATGCCAAAGAGATATTTTGGGGTGGGAAATTTGCTCCCTTACAGCTTGATATATGTCTAGAGAAAAATTTTAGTGTGTTAATTATTTCTAGAACTATTATGCACCAACCTGTTCCTCGAATACATTTACAGAAAACGGATCCACTTCCCACTATAACAGGAATGTTAAAGGATTCTATTTTGGGTATCTCTCAGTTTCTTTTTTAGTATTTCTAAACATCTTTTAAAGTATTTTATTTAGTTTTGCTTCCTTTCTTAGTATAATAAAGGAGAAGTTGGCTAACATTTGGGTGGTCATGATCAATAGAGTCTTCAATAGAGATTGACATCATTTCATGGAGTGCTTGGAGGGCAGAGAGCAGATGTGGCTCTGGGTTGTCCTCACCAACCAGTCTGTTTTTGGTTCACTTATTTGATGTTCACAAGTGAAAAAAACATGAACTGCTAAAAACAAGTTTAACTTCACTGTCTTAATTGGTTGTCCAAAGTGCTTGTATTATAGATAGAAGTCAAAATTATTTCAGATAGTTACTGTTTCCCTAGGGTTCCACCCATTCAATTCCCACAAAAAAGACAGCACATCCTGGTCACTTGAAGTTCTAACTTTTGAAAGAATTTCTTATAAACATGGAATCTGTCTTGCCAGATCCCTTGATCCACATTGAGCTTGTGTTCACTAATTAAGACTCGGCTATCTTGGGTAATCTTCAGATGTCAAAAAACAAGATCAAAGAAGCTACATTTGATTATCTTGTCACTCAGGTGTTTCTGTTCAAACATTTCCTTTGTGTCACTTTCTCCTGATCTTAAACCTGATTTGAAATCCTGCCCTATCTGTAGATTCTGATCATCCTTGTCATCTGCCATCACTGATCGATATATTTGCTTTCTACATTAATTTTCTCCCAGGTTTCTTCCCATTTGAAATCTATACCCACACTTTTACCCTCCTCTGCCATAGTCAAGTCTGTGCCTCTGGTTGCCTTTTTATTGAGCTCTTCCAATACTTAAACATATTGGACTTGGAAACCTAGACACGCTTTTTGAAGAGAGTAGATCAGAGTGCCTGATTAAATTCAGAAAGTTAATAAGAGTTTAAGTATAGAATCACATAATTCTAGGTGCTCAACAGCAAAAATGTGAGCTTTCCTGACCCTGAGTGTGAGGTCACATTTCACAGTAACTAATTATTTCATCCTGGAATGACTCAGGATGGGCCATTAAAGGTAAAGATCCTTTGTGACGACCTAGAGGGGTGGGACAGGGAGGATGGGAGGGAGGCTCAAAAGGGGCATATGGGGATATATGTATACTTATAGCTGATTCACTTTGTTGTACAACAGAAACTAACACAACACTGTAAAGCAATTATACTCCAATAAATATATTTTAATAAAAGGTAAAGAAACAATTGTTTAACCTTCCTAACTGGCTTCTCATTCCTTGATTTATGAACATAGCTATTAAAAGTAATTTCTCATGTTCAGGGATTATCATTCCTTATTGAGGAACTCCACAGCCATTTGTATGTAGGGAAGACTGGTCTTGCAGCAGTGATTTCAGTTAACCATCATGTCCAGAGAATAATAACATCCTGGCATCACCATCTTACTTCCTAACTCTGTGACCTTTGATAAGTTTCTGAATATCTGCCTCAGTTTTCTCACAACATGAGCAATAATAATATTCTAATCTTTAGGATTTTCATGAGGATGAAATGAGATAACCTGTGAAGAATGCTTGGTACAGTGTTTGTACAAAGTGGACATCAGTAAAAGTTAGCTATTAGTATTAGTAGAAGTTAGTAGAGTTGAAGAACTTTTTAAGATAGACCAATGGATGCCAGATCTTCAGGCAGACTATCTAGATCTTGCAGGCCACTGGTGCTGGATTTAACTCCAAAAGTGAAATAGCTGTCTAATAGCTATCCGAGATGAAGAATGAGGGTAGTCATTACCAGCTGGATATTTTCTTTCATTTAAGAAAAGAAGCAGAAAAACTAGAAACCAGTGATTCAAAATCATCAACAATATAATATGAGTTAGTATTTGGAAAATGATGAATTTGTCATATAAGGCAACCATTATGCCTGTTCCTCTGGTGTCAGAAACGGAGAAAATCCCCACTTAACTCTTTACTCACTTTATGTGTGTTTTTTCTGTGATCTGTACTCCAAACTCCCGAAATCTTTCCATGTTATACAGTCTATGAGAAAATTGTTTATTCATGCTGAGCAAAATGGAAAAATATCTCAATGAATGTCATATGTGAGGATCTCTAAAAGAGATCTCAGTGCTTTGCTGATTTTTAGTTATAGTATTACAAATGGTGCTTCATGTATAGCTTCTGTTCTTGTGACACTTGTATTCAATTCTCCTCTGTTGGGTAGCTGTTTATTGCCCATATTCTGCTTAGAAAGTTAACATCTCCTTTCTCACTCTGCCGTCCTGGGTTGGTGTGGAAAGAACATGGACACTAGAGAGACTGGCAAGCCTAGGTCCAACATTTGGTTCTAACCCTTACATGCTGGGTGACTTTGAACAATAACATAACTACTTGAAGCCCAAGTTTCCTCATATGAAGTGAAGGTACTTCCTATACTTCATAACGTTGATTGGGGAAATTAGGTATTGTGTGTGTGATGTGTAATATAAGTAATTGTTGCTCAATGAATGTTAATTTTCTCCCCTTCTTTCCTCCATTTGAACAGTGTTCTCCTAGTCTCTAACTACTTCTAGAGCCTAGACAATCCCAGAGAATCTTTCTCATGTTCTTCCTGCCATTCCTGGTAGATGAGATAGAGATAATAAAGAGAATGAAAGAAAAAGCAACAACTGATGAACCCCATTCATTCCTATCCTCCATCTAATTCTGGATGCCAGTGACATTGTATGATGATATGATCAGTTCCTGGACCACTCTGGCACTATTCAAACATTTACAATTCTACTGTGTGTAGTGTGTATGTATCCAAATAGGATATGTCATGTGTGAAAGCTTAATTCAAAAGAAAGGAAGTTATGGCCCTGCCGTCCACTCCCAAGGTAGCTGAGGACCGAGGCTCACACACAGAAGATGATGGAAGAACTTTTACAAAGCATCAGACAGAAAAGAACAAATTACTTAATACAAATCAAAGTGTACATGATTGCTTTAAGGTATTTAGAGTAGGAGAGATTAGCACTGATTCAGTGACATTTATTGAGCAATTTTTGTGTAGCTGGCACTGTGTTTGGAGCAGCAGATTAAAATTAAAATGAATTAAGACATGGTCCATGCTCTCATGAAACTCTCTGTCTGATGAGAGAGGCAACCATATAACCAAATGAATATAGGGCACACTTAGGAGCACTTGTACAGTGCCCAGAAGAAATGGCCTTTGAGTTATCATTAAAAGGACAGTAGGATTTGGTTAGGACAGAGATCGCAAACTCAAACTCCTAGAACAGTCAGGAACATAATGTAAATGAAAACATCCTTTTTTTTTTTTTTTTTTTAAAGCAAAACAGCAATTCAGTACAAGGCATTCACTATTCTTGGTACTTCATTTGTATTCATTCCATATTCATTATTCTTCTTCTTACTATTATTATCTCTATTTTACTGTTGCGGAAACTGAGGCACAAAGATTGAACAACTAGTCTAAGGTCATGTTCCCTTGGAGTAGCATAATCAGGACTCAAATGTATGCAGTCTATATCTGATGCCCATATCATTCACTACAACTGTAGCTTTTCTATAAAAAAGACAACCATGCAAATTTACTTGATCAGTGGTAACTGATACTCAGCCTTAGGGTTCAAGAGACAATAGGGAATGATGAAGACTCTAACCAACTATTGTTTTCAGAAATGATAGCTAGAGAATTCTCTTTTGCCTCTAGAGAAAACAGAAATCAAGCCTCCCCTCCCCTCATTTAAAATATCCCCAATTTTATTTTATTTATTTAATTTTGGCCATTCTCTGCAGCTTGCAGGATCTTAGTTCCCTGACCAGGTATTGAACCTGGGCTCACAGCAATGAAAGTGCTGAGTCCTAACCGCTGGACTGCCAGGGAATTCCCTAAAATATCCCAGATTTTAAATGTTGGCAAACAATTTAAAAATTAAGCCCTCTGTGGGCTTCCCTGGTGACGCAGTGGTTGAGGGTCCGCCTGCCGATGCAGGAGACACGGGTTTGTGCCCCGGTCCGGGAAGATCCCACATGCCGCAGAGTGGCTGGGCCCGTGAGCCATGGCCGCTGAGCCTGCACATCCAGAGCCTGTGCTCCACAACGGGAGAGGCCACAAGAGTGAGAGGCCTGTGTACCGCAAAAAAAAGAAAAAAAAAAATTAAGCCCTCTGTGGATCAAACAAAATACAATCATGAGCTGCAAACAGATCACGTTGAGACCTCTGGATTAGGCAGACAAAGAAGGTGGGGAAGAGAATTATGCAAGAACAGGCTACACAAAGGCATGAAAGAGATCGAGAGTAACATGAGTGCCTAGAATAGAACACCAGCAATGGATGAAGCTGGCAAGGTCTTGGTGCACATAGTCAGGAGTTTACATGTTACCCAGTTTGCAAAGGAAGCTAGTGAGAATTTTGTCCTTGTGGCATTGTCCAAGGTAGATGAATCAAGGAAGAGGTGATGGCACCTTAGCTCGTTTCTTGTTTCTCCCTTAGCTTCACCTGGTACTGAATATTCCAGTCATCCAAACTGCAGTCCCCTGAACATACTTCTCTTTGTTCACTTCCTCTGCCTGGAATGTTCCCCAACTGGAGAATAAATACTCATCCTGGAAGATTTAACTCAAAGGGGCTAAATCTTTCCAAACACTTCCTGATTGTTCCAACCTCTGCCCCTTCCTGCCCCCGAACCCAAATGTGCAGACCAACCACTCCCTTCTTTGGACCTCTACCCTGTGTTTATCATGGCACCTGTAACGTTTTATTGCACTTCTTCCAGATAGGTCTGCGTCACTCATTGATGTAAAGCACTAGTATGAAACACTTCTAGGCTGAGGAATCTCTTATTATTGTCTGCATTTCTAGAGTATAAGACTGCATTGGATACATAATAAGCACTAAAACATTTGATGAGTGAGTGAATAAATAAATGAATGAACAGATACATAAGTGTTTCCTGAGATTATGGAGTTCCAAGCTGGCTTTGAACACAGTAAAAGTTCTGAATGTATCATTTCTTAGATATTTTGTCTGTTGACGCAAGAGAATGTTCTGGTTACTTTGTATTACCATTTGGATTCAAACAGTTCATTTCTTTTTCTCTCTCAATATACCAACAAATCCAACAAAACAACCCTTTACAAAGTTGCCTGTGTGAGAGAGCTTTTGCTGCATAACAAAGCACCCCAACATTAAATACTTGAAACAATGGTCATTTATTATTGCTCTTGGGTCAGCTGTGTTGTTTCATTGGTTTGGGCTGGGCTCAGCTGGTCTCAGCTAGACTCATTCATATATCTGTGGTCAGCTGGAATTTTATCTATCTCAGTACCAGATCTTTCTGACCACATTAACTTTGTATTCTTACCACGTTCATAATCCTATTGCTAAAATTGTGAATGATACATTAGGATCACCTATGTCAGTGACTATTGTTTCCTCAGAAGGTGGATCATTCATTCATTCATTAAACAAATAGTGCTTTAAGGTCAACTCTGTGCCAGACATTGTGCCTGATGCTAGGAACAGAACTGAATTAGATAAATTCTTTGATCTAGAAAAGCCAGAGTCTAGTCGGGCAGACAAATGTACAGTAGAAAAATTATAGTCCCAGAGTGTAACAATAGAAGTGAAACAATTAGAGAATTATGAAGTGCAGAGGACAAAGTGATTACCCATGTGGAAGAGAGGGTCAATGGCAGAGACAGGTAAGAAAAGCCTTCTTGGAGGAATGTATGACTGAACGCTTATCTGGATATGCAATTATTCAGTAGTTGTGTCTAGACACCTCTAGCCAGGATTATTAAGATTTGGTGCCATGTAATACAGCCTTAGGGTATTGATCTTTCATAGGCATAATATGAATTTGTTATTTGAATTATGGAAATGATAACCTAGCATGCTTTTCTTTGCTAGCCTTTGGTCAATACCTGGCAGTATAGAGCAGTGCTTGGGAGTGCAGGCCCTGGACCTACATTGCCTGGGTTTGAATCTCAGCTCCACTGTTTATTAATTGTGCCTCAGTTTCCTCTTCTGTAAAATGGTGATGGCAATGTGAAGATTAAATACATTATTAATACCTATAAAGGTAGGGCTTAGCACATAGTAAGTGCTCATTGTTAGTTCTTTTTAATGATTTGAGTTTTTTCCCCCAGACATTTTCTCTTTTCTCCCTTATAAAGAAGGGGTAAAAATTACCTCCCCTGGAAAAGACAACCTCTTCAATAAGTGATGCTGGGAAAACGGACAGCTAGTTACATACATGTAAAAGAATGAAATTAGAACACTTCCTAACACCATACACAAAAATAAACTCAAAATGGATTAAAGACCTAAATGTAAGGCCAGACACTATAAAACTCTTAGAGGAAAACATAGGCAGAACACTCTATGACATAAATCACAGCAAGATCCTTTTTGACCCACCTCCTAGAGAAATGGAAATAAAAACAAAAATAAACAAATTCCCATTGAAACTTAATTCCCATAATGAAACTTAAAAGCTTTTGCACAGTAAAGGAAACCATAAACAAGACCAAAAGACAACCTTCAGAAAGGGAGAGGGGCTTCCCTGGTGGCGCGGTGGTTGGGGGTCCGCCTGCCGATGCAGGGGACA
>NW_020174289.1:773096-805513 GCF_003031525.2 Neophocaena asiaeorientalis asiaeorientalis
CGGGCCCAGCCGCTCCGCGGCATGTGGGATCTTCCCAGACTGGGGCACGAACCCGTGTCCCCTGCATCGGGACTCTCAACCACTGCGCCACCAGGGAAGCCCAGGGACTTTCAATAGTGATAGAACATGGTAAGTACATTGGAAGTATACATTATTGTTATTTTGTTTATATCATGTTTTTCAAAGAACTAAAGCTATCTGCTCTTAGTTTCTAGGAGTTCAAAAACATTTTACATCTTATTTTATAGTCTTCTCTTTCACTCGGCAAAGGCCATAATTTACTTATGTATTTCCCTTTGGGAGAACGGTGGGAGGGTCGAGTTTTATTGAGAAAAATTCCAAGGCAGTTTTTCAGAGGTGGGGCTTTACATGATCCTGACGTTGCAGTGTGCTAGGAAAACAGGTCCTCAGGGATGACCTCTCCTGAGAGACCTGTACACTCATCTCTCCCTTGGTGATGGGCACATCACATGACAGCCCCCGCTGCATCTTCTTGTACCACTTGGTTGTTGATTATGCAGAGAAGTAGCTGATCCTTAGATTGTAGTGTTTACTCTCTCCAACAGGTGTTATAAATTGGTTAGAAAGATGCTAACAAAAGTAATCAATAGAGCAAAGAAAGATGAACCACTGAAAAGAATATAATGAGATGGTAGAAGTCACCTCAAATATATTGTGGTTGCATAATTTTAGAATTTTCTGGCTAAATTTAAAGAGAGTTAAATAATAGGTAGAGTATTTTCAAAGAATATCTGACACATAGTGAAAACTGAATAACTGAAATGAATGGATGAATGAATGATAAGGTTATGAAAATGCTTACTAACATTGATTACATGCTATCAGAGAAAACCATTTAAAAACTATACTTTGATTATTCTACTAAGAATGAAGAGATTTTTCAGCTCTGTGGTATATGTGTCAGAGTTGTTTCCCTAGATTCTTAATGAATTTTATAATGTCGTGGTGGTCTGATGGAATTTGTAATTTGAAGACCAGATATGGAACAAAGAGGAGCAGGCTGGAATCATATTCCTGAATTAAGAGAGAAATTTGACCATTAAGAATTCAGATCTAATAGTATTGAAATGCCAGTCTATGGCAAAGCCTTGCAGAGTCATTTGTCACTGTGTTTGATTATGCTATAAGGTCTTATTTGATTCTAAGTCTTTGCAGTGTAAAGAGTACTGGATTTGAAGTCAAATAGACTCAGATTCATGGGCAGCACATATCAGGGATGCTGTTCACATAGACTCCAATATGAGTGTTCCTTCACGGAGTTGTACAAAACGGTGGTTTTTCTTGGATTCAAATACTTGCTCTGCTACCTATTAGCTGTGAGACGTGAAGCAAGTTAATTAATCTTTCTGGGTTCAGTTTCCTCTGCTGTTAATATGAGCATTAAATTGGATAACACAGTAGTGTGTACAGTATCTAGCATAGTGTCTTGCTCATATTTGGTGATTTTTCCACATTGCCACTTGTTAATTAATTGTAAGAAGGCACTGATTCTGGATCTGTGTTAGAATAGACATTTGCGCATCTGGATATTTTGCCTCATCCAAGAGGCAGCTTTATAGTGTGAACAGTTAACACACAGACTCTGGGCTCAGACCTCATGGGTTTGAATTCTGCCACTTAACTAGCTGTGACTTTGGATGAATTAGAGAGCCTCTTCTTACTTCAGCTTCATTTTCTGTAAAATGTGGGTAAGGATAGTACCTACCTCATTGGGGTGTTATGAGGATTAAACAAATTAACCTTTGTAAAGTACTTGGAACAGTCTATAATATATATTTAGCACCACATAGATATCTGTTAAAATAAGATCTAATGGGAACATGTAGCTGTAGACTACTAAAAGAAATTGGTGACTTGTTGTGTGAGGGCTGCTTTTTCCTAACAAAACAAGCTGCTTAAATTAGTAGCATGACGTCTCAATCCATTGTCAAGACATGGAATTTAAATTATTTTGTCAGTTTTTTGATAAACATTCTATCCAAGGAAATGGTGACCAGAATTGTGGTTTCAGTCTGTGAACGTAAGACAAAAATAAAATTAAACAACCAAAAAGGGCTTCCCTGCCAATGCAGGGGACGTGGGTTCGAGCCCTAGTCTGGGAAGATCCCACATGCCGCAGAGCAGCTGGGCCCGTATGCCACAACTGCTGAGACTGTGCTCTAGAGCCCGTGAGCCACAGTTGCTGAAGCCCGTGCTCTGCATCAAAAGAGGCCACCGCAGGGAGAGGCCTGCGCACTGCAACGAAAAGTGGACCCCTGCTCCCCGCAACTAGAGGAAGCCCACTTGCAGCAACGAAGACCCAACACAGACAAAACAACAGCAACAACAACCAAGAGTATTAAGAGTTTTCTTTGAATTGAGATATAGAGGATTGAGTTAATCATACTCTCATTATCATCATTGGTCTTTGCAAGGGCCCCCTCTTGAATGTATGTACATATATATGAATGTATGTTTATATATGTGAATGTATATGTACATGAATGAATCTATGTGCGCTTGTATTTATTACCTTTCACTTCCAACAACTCTCTTCCTTTCTCCTTTTCATGTTGGGTAACCATTATAATGTATTTAATGTATATGTTGTTGTTTGAAAGTGTATAATTGTTCTGTGTGTATATATCTTTAACTTACATAAGGGTTATCACACAATATATATTTCATTCTATTCTTAAATTTTCTTCACTCGTCACTTGACCTTAGGAGCCATTCATGTTGCTGTATGTGTACCTTGCTTCTAATTGCTCTAAGTGCTCTATGGGGTACCTCCATCACATTTGTCCTATCTACACAGGACCTGTCAACACATGGACACCTGGATTGTTTCCAATTTCCTGTCACCACAGTGAAATTATTAATCTATTTGTTTTTAATATTTAATGTGGAGTCCTCATGACAACCTGATGATCATTTCTTTATAGATGCAATAGAAGCCCTCTTTTCCAAAGTACTCAGGGTAGTACTTGGTTAATTAATTGAAAAATTATTAAAACTGGAATTTGTAAAAGTCATACATAATTTAAAGATTTTATTTTAGCTTCAAATGTTTAAGTGTATTTTATTAGTCATTTTTTAAAAAAGTAGTGTAAAGGCTTTCCTTTGTTGAATTTGTATATATATTTACTTTTCTTAAAAAAAATTATTTATTTATTTATGGTTTTTGTCTATTTTTTCCTTTTCAAAAATTTAATTAATTAATTTATTTCCTGCTTTATTGAGATATAACTGACATATAACATTGTGCAAGTTTAAGGTGTACAACATGTTAATTTGATACACTTATGCATTGTGAAATAATTACCACTGTAGTGTTAGCTAACACCACCATCACGTCACATGATTACCATTCCTTTTATGTGGTGTGAACATTTAAGATCAACTCTCTTAGAAACTTTCAATTGTATAATATGGTATTATTAACTATAATAAGCATGCTGTACATTAGATTCCCCAGAGCTTATTTATCTCATAACTGGAAGTTTGTATCCTTTGACCACCTTCACCCATTTCCCTCATTCCCCAGCCCCTGATAACCACCATTCTACTCTTTTTTATGAGTTCAGCTTTCTTAGTGATATCATACAGTATATGTCTTTGTCTGACTTATTTCACTACTTTTGGTTTTATTTTAGCATGGGCCTGCTTTTGGAATTTATTTTCATGTTTCTTGTATAAATGACATGTCAAGTGCTTTATGTGTTTTTCTGTTTCATTTTCTTTGAAGATAAGTAAGAGCCTCAATAAATTGCAGAGAAATCTGAGTTCAGAATTCTTTCAGATTTTAAAATTTTCTTTTTTTCACAGTTGTCCATCAAAATGACTTGCCTTTATCAAGTATATCCAAAGCATTCAAATTAGTTTTCAGAATCATGATTGATATCTTTCTTTTAACTTTCACATTTAATTACTTTAAATATATAGCCTATAGCTACACAGACGGAAACAAATGGAATTCTACAAACGTAATTTTGTTTTGTTTAAATTTGGAGAGATCTTAGTTATTTTTCTAGTTTTTGAGCCTCAGGCTTTCTTTGGTTTTGTTACCTGGGGGCTTGGGCCTACAAGCCATGCTTTGATATTTTCAAAAAGCATAAAACTGGGCTTGGAAGTTTAAAGAAACAGTAGATTGAAAAGTATTTCTTATATTGAAAAGAGTTATTATATATGAGTTAGTTTTAAGCTCTGTGTCTGTATTGTCTTCACAATCACAGTGAAGCCCTGTCTCTGGAATATAAGTGGAGCCCAACATAAATATTTGTTCAATAAATGAATTAAAACTGGGAGGCAGTTTAAGTGTGTTTTCTTTTTAAACAATTAATTTTTATTGAGATACAGCATTGTTAAGTTTAAAAGGTACCACGTGTTATATATTGCAAAATGATTACCACTATAGAGTAAGTGTGATTTCTGATGTTATTTTATGTCATCTTAAACACTGTGGTATAGAACACTGTATGTAAAGGATTTCTCTGGGCTGTCATATTTTAAGAAGAATCTGATTTCTTCTTACTGCACTCTTAGGAGAATTTTTCATTTGCTTTCCTATCAAAAGAGGGTTCTACTCAAATTCTCTGTAATGATTAGTGGTTATACTTAAAACAGAGGTTGCTAAATGTTTTTTGTTGTTGTACAGAACTCTTCTGTACAGAATTTTAAGCTGGTTGAATTACTTTGGTTTTGAGGACGGTAAAACAAAATGGAATTAGAATGAGTTTTTATGCTAAATTCCAAGAAATAAAACATTAATAGATGGATGTATGTAAAGTACTCATATTCTTATTTATTCATCCATTTAACAAATACTTATTACCTTTCTACAATATGCCAGTCACTATGATGAAAAATTGACAATATTACTGTCCTCATGCAGCTTACATTCTAATTAGGTAGGAGCTAAAAATTTGAAATGAGCTAATTAAATGAACAAACATAGCAATTATAATATGATAAGGGCTAGAAAGGAAATAAAAAGGGTGTGAATATAAGAAATATAGGGAAGACTGCTCTGGTATTGTTCCTCTGAAGAGGTAAGATTTATATTGAGATCCAAAGGAGAAGAAGGAGCCAGCCAGGGACCAGAGAAGTATGCATTCACAGGAGGAGCCTCAGTTTTATGTGCTCTGAGACTTCTGCTAATTATTTCAAAGAAGCTCTGAGGCATATGAAATCTTTACAGATAACCCAACTTAAAAAAATTAAAAGAAATGAAACCAGTGGAGATACCCCCTAAATATCAAGGCAATTTAGGTTTTATGTAAACACTATCCATTACTATCCCCTACCAAGTCCTCTCCCACCAAAAAAAGTGGTTTAATGGGAATGTTTTATGTCCATTTTTCTCTCAAGAATTCTTGTGTATAATGTCTATACTGTTGGAACTCACTTTTTAAATATATATATATATATATTTATAGGTAGTCTGATAAAAAAAGAAAGGAAACATACAGAGGAATATGTCACTAATTTACGAACCTAGATAATTCATTCTTAGTAGATTATGGCCAGTTTCCTACTTCGTAGATTATTCTCTTCTGTTAATTCTCTGCCTTTTTTCTTTCCACCCTCTTTTTGGTTATTACACTGCTCATTAACATTACTAATAAGCAGTTCTGAGGAGGGGAAAAATCAATCAAGGAAAGGAGCTTCAATTTGAGGGTTGGTGGGTGAGAAGTTGAGTCAATTGGCTAAAATCAGATTATTTTTGGATTCTCTGGATTTCCTTTGTCCATGTTATTTCTGCCCCAATAGCACAGACTAACACAAGCTGATTATATTGTATAACATAGAAACACACACAGCAAAAGCTTTTGGGAGTACAGAAATATTTAAATTAAAACTTCTAGGTGACAAAGTTACTTAGGTGATTACAATTTGAAAAGTGTTGAGGTGATGCTAGTAATACAGAGATTGTACTTAGAAAGCATGTTGTTACCTGTAGCCATAGGATACAACATCTACAGTAAGGGATTCTTCACATCTTAGAACTAGCTGACCCTGCATCATAAAAAATAGAACAGGTTATGTTCTTGGCCTTTCCCTATTCCTGATCATACCCTTTAACCCACAGAAGCTGTGTTCTTGTTAGTTAGGAAATAGAAATAGTTCTTTTGAAATATTAGCTACAAATGTGAAAAAAAGCCTAAGTACACACCCTAAGTCATGGCCATCACTCATTTTATATTTGTAAATCTTGTAAAAGCCTCCATGTTCTTTCTTTTCAGGCCTGAAGCGATTTCTTTTTTGAATGTCCATTGGCCTACTGTGTTCACAGGGGGATGAGGAGCTGTTTCCCCCTGGGATGCTTGAAGACAGGGGAGGTTGAAGACCAGGTTGCATGGGTAGGTCAGAAAAGGACATGGGGGAGATTCTGTGTCCTTGGTGGGGATGTATTTGTGCTGAACTTGCGAAATGCATGAGGTCAGTGTCATCTGTTTTCAGTATTTCCTGAACAATTGATTTATTCCACATTATTAATGAACTTTGCAGCAGTTCCACTTGTCAGAGCCTACTCTGTAGGGGTCAATAATGAGAGGAAACCTGATGTTAGTGAATCCAGCTTAAGTGATTCTGTCATGCTAATGATTCAATATATCAGGAAAAATGTCAGCTCCTTCCAATATGTTAATTCCTCTGATCGTATTTGCATAAACTACAGTCAATTAAATACAAGCTCCCCCACTAAGATAGTTAATGGAGATTTGTAAAGGATTTTTTTTTTAATATCTTTACTGGAGTATAATTGCTTTACAATGGTGTGTTAGTTTCTGCTTTATAACAAAGTGAATCAGTTATACATATACATATATCCCCATATCTCTTCCCTCTTGCGTCTCCTTCCCTGCCACCCTCCCTATCCCACCCCTCTAGGTGGTCACAAAGCACTGAGCTGATTTCCCTGTGCTATGCGGCTGCTTCCCACTAGCTATCTATTTTATACTTAGTAGTGTATATATGTCCATGCCACTCTCTCACGTTGTCCCAGCTTCCCCTACCCCCTCCCTGTGTCCTCAAGTCCAGTCTCTAGTAGGTCTGCGTCTTTATTCCCATCCTTTTTTTAGATTCCATATGGACGTGTTAGTATATGGTATTTGTTTTTCTCTTTCTGACTTACTTCACTCTGTATGACAGACCCATCCACCTCTCTACAAAAAACTCAATTTCGTTTCTTTTTATGGCTGAGTAATATTCCATTGTATATATGTGGCACATCTTTATCCACTCATCTGTCGATGGATGCTTAGGTTGCTTCCATGTCCTGGCTATTGTAAATAGTGCTGCAATGAACATTGTGGTACATGACTCTTTTTGAATTATGGTTTTCTCAGGGTATATGCCCAGGAGTGGGATTTCTGGGTGGTATGATAGTTCTACTTGCAGTATTTTAAGGAACCTCCATAGTGTTCTCCATAGTGGCTGTATCAATTTACATTCCCACCAACAGTGCAAGAGGGTTGCATTTTCTCCAGCATTTACTGCTTGTAGATTTTTGGATGATGGCCATTCAGCCTGCTGTGAGGTGATACCTCATTGTAGTTTTGATTTGCATTTCTCTAATGATTAGGGATGTTGAGCATCCTTTCATGTGTTTGTTGGCAATCTGTATATCTTCTTTGGAGAAATATCTATTTAGGTCTCCTGTCCATTTTGCATTGGGTTGTTTGTGTTTTTGACATTGAGCTGCATGAGCTGCCTGTATATTTTGGAGATTAATCCTTTGTCCATTGCTTCATTTGCAAATATTTTCTCCCATTCTCAGGCTTGTCTTTTCATCTTGTTTATGGTTTCCTTTGCTGTGTAAAAGCTTTTAAGTTTCATTAGGTCCCATTTGTTTATTTTTGTTTTTATTTCCATTTCTATAGGAGGTGGGTCAAAAAGGTTCTTGTTGTGATTTATGTAATAGAGTGTTCTGCATATGTTTTCCCCTAAGAGTTTTATAGTGTCTGGCCTTAAATTTAGGTCTTTAATCCATTTTGAGTTTATTTTTGTGTATGGTGTTAGGGAGTGTTCTAATTTCATTCTTTTACATGTAGCTGTCCAGTTTTCCTAGCAACACTTACTGAAGAGGGTTTCTTTTCTCCATTGTATAGTCTTGATACTTTATCAAAGATAAGGTGACCATATGTGCGTGGGTTTACCTCCGGGCTTTCTATCCTGTTCCACTGATCTATATTTCTGTTCCTGTGCCAGTACCATACTGTCTTGATTACTGTAGCTTTGTAGTATAGTCTGAAGACTTGGAGCGTGATTCCTCCAGCTCTGTTTTTCTTTCTGAAGATTGCTTTGGCTATTTGGGGTCTTTTGTGTTTCCATAAATATTGTGATATTTTTTGTTCTAGTTCTGTGAAAAATACCAGTGGTAGTTTGATAGGGATAGCATTGAATCTGTAGATTGCTTTGGGTAGTAGAATCATTTTCACAATGTTGATTCTTCCAATCCAAGAATATGGTATTTCTCTCCATCTATTTGTATCATCTTTAATTTCTTTCATCAGTGTCTTATAATTTTCTGCATACAGGTCTTCTGTCTCCTTAGGTAGGTTTATTCCTAGCTATTTTATTCTTTTTGTTGCAATGGTAAATGGGAGTGTTTTCTTAATTTCACTTTCAGATTTTTCATCATTATTGCACAGGAATGCAAGAGATTTCTGTACATTAATTTTGTGTCCTGCTACTTTACCAAATTCACTGATTAGCTCTAGTAGTTTTCTGGTAGCGTCTTTAGGATTCTCTGTGTATAGTATCATGTCATCTGCAAACAGTGACAGCTTTACTTCTTCTTTTGGATTGCTTTAATTTTTTTTCTTCTCTGATTGCTGTGGCTGAACCTTCCAAAACTATGTTGAATA
Source organism: Neophocaena asiaeorientalis asiaeorientalis (assembly GCF_003031525.2). Taxonomy (NCBI): domain Eukaryota; kingdom Metazoa; phylum Chordata; class Mammalia; order Artiodactyla; family Phocoenidae; genus Neophocaena; species Neophocaena asiaeorientalis. The sequence continues at coordinate 781,967 of NW_020174289.1, forward strand.
ATAGTTGTGAGAGTGGGCAACCTTGTCGTTTTTCTGATCTTAGTGGAAATGGTTTCAATTTTTCAGCATTGAGGATGATGTTGGCTGTGGGTTTGTCATATATGGCCTTTATTATGTTGAGGTAAGTTCCTTCTGTGCCTACTATCTCGAGGGTTTTTATCATAAATGGGTGTTAAGTTTTGTTGAAAGCTTTCTCTGCAACTCTTGAGATAATCATATGGTTTTTCTCCTTCAGTTTGTTAATATGGTTTATCACACTGATTGATTTGCATATATTGACGAGTCCTTGCTTACCTGGGATAAATGCCATTTGATCATGGTGTGTGATCCTTTTAATGTGCTGTTGGATTCTGTTTGCTAGCATTTTGTGAAGGATTTTTGCATCTATGTTCATAAGTTATATCGGCCTGTAGTTTTCTTTCTTTGTTACATCTTTGTCTGGTATTGGTATCAGAGTAATGGTGACCTTGTAGAATGAGTTTGGAAGTGTTCCTCCCTCTGCTGTATTTTGGAAGAGTTTGAGGATAGGTGTTAGCTCTTCTCTAGATGTTTGATAGAATTCACCTTGAAGCCATCTACTCCTGGGCTTTTGATTGTTGGAAGATTTTTAATCACAGTTTCAATTTCAGTGCTTGTGATTGGTCTGTTCATATTTTCTATTTCTTCTTGGTTCAGTCTCAGAAGGTTGTGCGTTTCTAAGAATGTATCCATTTCTTCCAGGTTGTCCATTTTATTGGCATATAGTTGCTTGTAGTAATCTCTCATGATCCTTTGTATTTCTGCAGTGTCAGTTGTTACTTCTCCTTTTTCATTTCTAATTCTATTGATTTGTGTCTTCTCCTTTTTTTTCTTGATGAGTTTGGCTAATGGTTTATTAATTTTGTTTATCTTCTCAAAGAACCAGGTTTTACTTTTATTGATCTTTGCTATCGTTTCCTTCATTTCTTTTTCATTTACTTCTGATCTGATCTTTATGATTTCTTTCCTTCTGCTAACTTTGGGAGTTTTTGTTCTTCTTTCTCTAATTGCTTTAGGTGTATGGTTAGGTTGTTTATTTCAGATGTTTTTTGTTTCTTAAGGAAGGATTGCATTGCTATAAAATTCCCTCTTAGAACTGCTTTTGCTGAATTCCATAGGTTTTGGATCATCGTGTTTTCATGATCATTTGTTTCTAGGTATTTTTTTATTTCCTCTTTGATTTCTTCAGTGATCTCTTGGTTATTAAGTAGTGCATTGTTTAGCCTCCTTGTGTTTGTATTTTTTAAAGACATTTTTCCTGTAATTGATATCTAGTCTCATAGCGTTGTGGTTGAAAAGATACTTGATATGATTTCAATTTTCTTAAATTTACCAAGGCTTGATTTGTGACCTAAGATATGATCTATCCTGGAGAATGTTCCATGAGCACTTGAGAAGAAAGTGTATCCTGTTTTTTTTGGATGGAATGTCCTATAAATTTCATTTAAGTCCATCTTGTTTAATGTATCATTTAAAGCTTGTGTTTCCTTATTTATTTTCCTTTTGGATGATATGTCCTTTGGTGAAAGTGGGGTGTTAAAGACCTCTACTATGATTATTTTATTGTCGATTTCCCCTTTTATGGCTGTTAGTATTTTCTTATGTATTGATGTGCTCCTATGTTGTGTTCCTAAATATTGATAATTGTTATCTCTTCTTCTTGAATTGATCCCTTGATCATTATGTAGTGTCCTTCTTTGTCTCCTGTAATAATCTTTGTTTTAAAAAGTATTTTGTCTGATATGAGATTTGCTACTCCCGCTTTCTTTTGGTTTCCATTTGCATGGAATATATTTTTCCATCCCCTTACTTTCAGTCTCTATGTGTCCTTAGGTCTGAAGTGGGTCTCTTGTAGACAGCATATATACATGTCTTCTCACTGTTGTGGCCTCTCCCATTGTGGAGCACAGGCCCCGGACACGCAGGCTCAGTGGCCATGGCTCACAGGCCCAGCCGCTCCGCAGCATGTGGGATCTTCCCAGATCGGGGCACAAACCCATGTCCCCTGCATCAGCAGGCAGACTCTCAACCACTGTGCCACGAGGAAAGCCCTCATTTTTGATAGTTTGATTAATATGTGCCATGGCATGTTTCCCCTTTGATTTATCCTGTATGGGACTCTCTGTGCTTCCTGGACTTGATTAATTATTTCCTTTCCCATATTATGGAAGTTTTCAACTATAATCTCTTGAAATATTTTCTCAGTCCCTTTCTTTTTCTCTTCTTCTTCTGGGACCCCTATAATTCGAATGTTGGTGCATTTCATGTTGTCCCAGAGGTCTCTGAGACTGTCCACAGTTCTTTTCATTCTTTTCTCTTTATTCTGCTCTACAGTAGTTATTTCCAGTATTTTATCTTCCAGGTCACTTATCCTTTCTTCTGCCTCAGTTATTCTGTTATTGATCCTTTCTAGAGAATTTTAAATTTCATTCATTGTGTTGTTCATCATCGTTTCTTTGCTCTTTAGTTCCTCTTGATCCTTGTTAAACATTTCTTGTATTTTCTCCATTCTATTTGCAACATTTTGGATCATCTTTACTATCATTATTCTGAATTCTTTTTCAGGTAGACTGCCTATTTCCTTTTCATGTGTTAGGTCTGGTGGGTTTTTACCTTGCTCCTTCATCTGCTGTGTGTTTCTCTGTCTTCTCATTTTGCTTAACTTACTGTGTTTGGGCTGTCCTTTTCGCAGGCTAATGGTTCATAGTTCCTGTTGCTTTTGGTTTCTGCCCCCAGTGGCTAAGTTTGAGTCAGTGGGTTGTGTAGGCTTCCTGGTGGAGGGGACTAGTGCCTGTGTTTTAGTGGATGAGGCTGAATCTTTTCTTGCTGGTGGGCAGGTCCACGTCTGGTGGTGTCTTTTGGGGTGTCTGTGACCTTATTATAATTTTAGGCAGCATCTCTTCTAAAGGGGGTGTTGTATTTCTGTCTTGCTAGTTGTTTCACATAGGGTGTCAAGCACTGTAGCTTGCTGGTCATTGAGTGGAGCTAGGTCTTGACGTTGAGATTGAGATCTCTGGGAGATTTTTGCCATTTTATATTATGTGGAGCTGGGAGGTCTCTGGTGGTCCAACGTCCTGAACTTGGCACTCTCACCTCAGAGGCACAGACCTGATGCCTGGCTGGGGCACCAAGAGCCTGTCATCCACATGGCTCAGAATATAAGGAGAAAAAAAAGAAGAAAGAAAGAAAAAGATAAAATAAAAAGTTATTAAAATAAAATATAATTATGAAAACAATTAAAAAGTAGTTTAAACAAATGAAAGAAGAGAGCAACGAAACCAAAATACAAATCCACCAATGATAACAAGCGCTAAAAACTATACTAAAAGAAAGAAAAAAAATACGGACAGACAGAACCCTAGGACAAATGGTAAAAGCAAAGCTATTCAGACAATATCATACACAGAAGCATACACATACACACTCACAAAAAGAGGAAAAGGGAAAAAATATATATCACTGGTTCCAAAGTACACCTCCTCAATTTCTGGTGATTCGTTGTCTATGCAGGTATTCCACAGATGCAGGGTTCATTAAGTTGATTGTGGAGATTTAATCTGCTGCTTCTGAGGCTGCTGGGAGAGATTTCCCTTTCTCTTCTTGTTTGAACAGCTCTTGGGTTCAGCTTTGGATTTCACCCCACCTCTGCGTGTAGGTCGCCTGAGGGCGTCTGTTCTCCGCTCAGACAGGACGGGGTTAAAGAAGCAGCTGATTCAGGGGTTCTGGCTTACTCAAGCCAGGGAGAGGGAGGGGTACGTTGTGCGGGGTGATCCTGTGGCGGCAGACGCCGGCGTGACGTTGCACCAGCCTGAGGCGTGCCATGCATTCTCTCAGGGAAGTTGTCCCTGGATCACGGGACCCTGGCAGTGGCGGCCTGCACAGGCTCCCAGGAGGGGAGGTGTGGACCGTGACCTGTGCTCGCACACAGGCTTCTTGGTGGCTGCAGCAGCAGCCTTAGCATCTCATGCCTGTCTCTGTGGTCTATGCTGATAGCCGCAGCTCACTCTGGTCTCTGGAGCTCCTTTAAGTGGTGCTCTTAATCCCCTCTCCTCGCGCACCGGGAAACAAAGAGGTAAGAAAAAGTCTCTTGCCTCTTCTGCAGGTACAGACTTTTTCCCAGACTCCCTCCCGGCTAGCCGTGGCGCACTAGCCGCCTTCAGGCTGTGTTCACCCAGCCAACCCCAGTCCTCTCCCTGGGATCCGACCGAAGCCCGAGCCTCAGGTCCCAGCTCCTGCCCCTCCTGGCAGGTGAGCAGACAAGCCTCTCGGGCTGCTGAGTGCTGGTCGGCAACAGTCCTCTGTGCGGGAATCTCTCCGCTTTGCCCTCCGCACCCCTGTGGCTGTGCTCTCCTCCACGGCTCTGAAGCTTCCCCCCTCTGCCACCCACAGTCTCCGCCCGCAAAGGGGCTTCTACTGTGTGGAAACCTTTCCTCCTTCACAGCTCCCTCCCACTGGTGCAGGTCCCGTCCCTATTCTTTTGTCTCTGTTTTTTCTTTTTTCTTTTGCCCTACCCAAGTACGCGGGGAGTTTATTGCCTTTTGGGAAGTCTGAGGTCTTCTGCCAGCATTCAGTAGGTGTTCTGTAGGAGTTGTTCCACACGTAGATGTATTTCTGATGTATTTGTGGAGAGGAAGGTGATCTCCATGTCTTACTCTTCTGCCATCTTGAAGCTCCCTCTCCTGTAAAGGATTTTTAATTTACTTTTTTTTTTTTTTTGGTCTTCTTCAACATAAATTCTTGAGTTAAAACAGGGATATGGAAAACAAGAATCACAGATTGGGAGGAGGATGTAAAATATTACAGAGGCTAAAATATAAAGGAATATAAAATCCATAGGTATAAATTTTATTGTTTCTTAGGAATTCTATGCATTTGCATTTACTGCTTTCAAGCGGAGCACTTACTTTCTAAAGAAACTTGAGAACAAAGCATTGATGTATTCTTTTTATATTTTGAATTGAGTTTTCAGTTTCTCCAGTCTCCTGAGGTAAATCACCAGTTCATTAGTTTTCTCTAAAGACATTAAATCTGGGTTTCCTATCTTTCCTCCTAACCCACAATATTTCCTTGAGGTCACCAACATGTGACAGCAATGTTTATTTTATAATCAGAATTTCTTTTGCTCTCAACCCCAAGGTGAATATATATCACGATTTAAAAGTAAGATTAAGAAATCAGAATTTATTTTATTCCTTTTTCTGGGATGAACTACATAGTTATCTGATTTATCCAAAGAAGTTGTTTCCTTTTTTTTTTAACAAGCTTTGCTATTTCTATTCATTTAGAGTTCTTAATATTTTATCAATTTGTTGTCACCTGGGATTTATTAGCTTTCTATACCTGTTTGCACTATTGGCAACTGTAATTTTCATTCAGATTGCAAACATTTTTTTTGTATACTAATTTCTTTGGCTTTGTTTTGTAATGTGGCTCAAAATTTTACTTCTTCATCCATGATATTTAATATAGACTACTTTATTCACGTAACTTTGTGGGAGGCAAAAAAATAAAATAAAATAAGATAGACCTAAAATTTTATTGTTGATATTTGCTTAAGTAGTTTCATGCCTCCCTTGCAGTCCCTGAGGTAGTTTTCAATCTCACTTAAGGTGAGATAACAATGATGTTGCTAATGGCAGTGAGTGCCATCAGTCAACACAGAGCCGTGTCAGCAACATGGCCTGCATTTTCTATTTGTGCTTTAGTGCTTACCTCCCATCAGCCTGGTGACCTGTCCATTTCTCTCTTTTTTTAGTTTACAGGATGAGTTTAATAAAGTCATCCAAATCATTCCTCTTACCTAGGTTGCTGTGTTACATCTCCTTTCCCCCATTTAATTTTAAATATACAGTGCTTAGTACTTTGAAAATTGGGACAATGAATTGACCAAACCATATTTTGCTCATTCTTTGCCCTAATACATAAAATTGGAATTAATATTTTCACATGTTCCTCACTTATGGTGAGCAGGTAAGAGTGTCTTATTACAACATCTGTAGTACTAGAAGTGGAGGTTTGTAGACCTGAATTGCAGTTCTGGTTAATAAGTGCGCTATCACCATGACTTCATTTTCTAAGATGGCCCCTGATTGTGAAAAAGGAGGAAGTTTTAGTTTGTTTGTTTGTCTTTCTGGCTTAATACATTTATTATTGCAGCACTACCCATGTTTTGTTACTATTGGGGCTTATTCTAGTGAGGAATTACAGTCTTCAATCTTATTACCTTACAGAGAATAATTATAAGCTTAAACATAGAAGGTAAGAACAAGCATTTAGTAGGGAATGCAGAGCATTAGTTACTTTTATTTTTTGGGGGTGTTTAGTTTTGTTTTAACATTTTTATTGGAGTATAATTGCTTTACAATGTTGTGTTAGTTTCTGCTGTATAGCAAAGTGAATCAGCTGTACGTATACATATATCCCCGTATGCCCTCCCTCTTGTGTCTCCCTCCCACCCCTCTAGTTGATCACAAACCACATAGCTGATCTCCCTGTGCTATGCAGCTGCTTCCCACTAGCTACCTATTTTACATTTGGTAATGTATATAAGACCATGCCACTCTCTCACTTCATCCCAGCTTACCCTTCCCCCTCCCCGTGTCCTCAAATCAATTCTCTAAATCTATGTCTTTATTCCTGCCTTGCTCCTAGGTTTTTCAGAACTTTTTTTTCCCTTTAGATTGCATATATAGGTGTTAGCATACGGTATTTGTTTTTCTCTTTCTGACTTACTTTACTCTGTATGACAGACTCTAGGTCCATCCACCTCACTACAAATAACTCAATTTCATTTCTTTTTATGGCTGAGTAATATTCCATTGTATATATGTGGCACATCTTCTTTATCCATTCATCTGTTGATGGACACTTAGGTTGCTTCCATGTCCTGGCTATTGTAAATAGTGCTGCAATGAACATTGTGGTACATGTCTCTTTTTCAAGTATGGTTTTCTCAGGGTATATGGCCAGTAGTGGGATTGCTGGGTCATATGGTAGTTCTATTTTTAGTTTTTTAAGACAACTCCATATTGTTCTCTACAGTGGCTGTATCAATTTACATTCCCACCAACAGTGCAAGAGGGTTCCCTTTCCTCCCCACCCTCTCCAGCATTTATTGTTTGTAGATTTCTTTTCATGAAGGCCATTCTGACAGGTGTGAGGTGATACCTCATTGTAGTTTTGATTTGCATTTCTCTAATGATTAGTGATGTTGAGCATCCTTTCATGTGGTTGTTGGCAATATGTATATCTTCTTTGGAGAAATGTCTATTTAAGTCTTCTGCCCATTTTTTGATTGGGTTGTTTGTTTTTCTGATATTGAGCTGCATGAGCTGCTTGTATATTTTGGAGATTAATCCCTTGTCAGTTGCTTCATTTGCAAATATTTTCTCCCATTCTGAGGGTTGTCTTTTTGTCTTACAGTTTCCTTTGCTGTGCAAAAGCTTTTAAATTTCATTAGGTCTCATATTTTTGTTTTTTTTTCCATTTCTCTAGGAGGTGGGTCAAAAAGGATCTGGCTGTGATTTATGTCATATAGTGTCCTTCCTATGTTTTCCACTAAGAGTTTTATCGTGGCTGACCTTACATTTAGGTCTTTAATCCATTTTGAGTTTATTTTTGTGTATGGTGTTAGGGAGTGTTCTAATTTCATTCTTTTATATGTAGCTGTCCAGTTTTCCCAGCACCACTTATTGAAGAGGCTGTCATTTCTCCATTGTATAGTCTTACCTCCTTTATCAAAGATAAGGTGATTATATGTGCGTGGGTTTATCTCTGGGCTTTCTATCCGGTTCCATTGATCTATATTTCTGTTTTTGTGCCTGTACCATGTTGTCTTGATTACTGTAGCTTTGTAGTAAAGTCTGAAGTCAGGGAGCCTGATTCCTCCAGCTTCATTTTTCTTTCTCAAGATTGCTTTGGCTATTCGGGGTCTTTTGTGTTTCCATACTAATTGTGAACATTTTTTTCTAGTTCTGTGAAAAATGCCATTGGTAGATTGATAGGGATTGCATGGAATCTGTAGATTGCTTTTGGTAGCATAGTTATTTTCACAATGTTGACCCTTCCAATCCAAGAACATGGTCTATCTCTCCATCTGTTGTATCATCTTTAATTTCTTTCATCAGTGTCTTCTAGTTTTCTGCATACAGGTCTTTTGTTTCCTTAGGTAGGTTTATTTTGAGTTATTTTATTCTTTTTGTTGCAATGGTAACTGGGACTGATTCCTTAATTTCTCTTTCAGATTTTTCATCAGTAGTGTATAGGAATGCAAGAGATTTCTGTGCATTAATTTTGTATCCTGCTACTTTACCAAATTCACTGATTAGCTCTGTTAGTTTTCTGGTAGCATCTTTAGGATTCTCTATTTATAGTGTCATGTCATCTGCAAATGGTGACAGTTTTACCTCTTTTCTGATTTGGATTCCTTTTATTTCTTTTTCTTCTCTGATTGCTGTGGCTAAAACTTCCAAAACTATGTTGAATAATGGTGAGAGGGGGCAACCTTGTCTTGTTCCTGATCTTAGTGGAAATGCTTTCAGTTTTTCACCATTGAGAATGATGCTGGCTCTGGGTGTGTCATATGCGGCTTTTATTATGTTGAGGTAAGTTCCCTCTATGCCTACTTTCTGGAGGGTTTTTTAATCATAAATTGGTGTTGAATTTTGTCAAAAGCTTTATCTGCATATATTGAGATTATCATATGGTTTTTATTCTTCAATTTGTTAATATGGTGTATCACATTGATTGATTTGTGTATATTGGAGAATCCTTGCATTCCTGGGATCAACCCACTTGATCAGCAGGTATGATCGTTTTAATGTGTTGTTGGATTCTGTTTGCTTGTATTTTGTTGATGATTTTTGCATCTGTGATCATCAGTGTTATTGACTTTAGTTTCCTTTTTTTGTGACATCTCTCTCTGGTTTTGGTTTCAGTGTGATGGTGACCTGGTAGAATGAGTCTGGGAGTGTTCCTCCCTCTGCCCTATTTTGAAAGAGTTTGAGAAGGAAAGTTGTTAGCTCTTCTCTGAATGCTTGATAGAATCCACCTGTGTAGCCATCTGCTCCTGGGCTTTTGTTTGCTGGAAGAGTTTTAATCACAGTTTCAATTTCAGGGCTTGTGATTGGTCTGTTTGTATTTTCTATTTCTTCCTGGTTCAGTCTTGGAAGATTGTGCTTTTCTAGGTATTTGTCCATTTCTTCCAGGTTGTCCATGTTATTGGCCTGTAGTTGCTTGTAGTAATCTCTGATGATCCTCTGTATTTCTGCAGTGTCAGTTTTTACTTCTTTTTCATTTCTAATTCTGTTGATTTGAATCTTTTCCCTATTTTTCTTGATGAGTCTGGCTAATGGTTTATTAATTTTGTTTTTCTTCTCAAAGAACCAGCTTTTAGTTTTATTGATCTTTGGTATTGTTTCCTTCATTTCTTTTTCATTTGTTTCTGATCTGATTTTTATGATTTCTTTGCTTCTGCTGACTTTGGGGTTTTTTTTTTTATCCTTTCTCTAATTGCTTTAAGTGTAAGGTTAGGTTGTTTATTTGTGATTTTTCTTGTTTCTTAAGGTGGGGTTGTATTGCTATAAACTTCCCTCTTAGAACTGCTGTTACTGCATCCCATAGGTTTAGGGTCATTGTGTTCTGATTGTCATTTGTTTCTAGGTATTTTTTCATTTCCTCTTTGATTTCTTCTATTTTCTCCTGTTTATTTAGTAGTGTATTGTTTAGCCTCCATTTTTTGTGTGTGTATTTTTTACAGTATTTTTCCTGTAATTGATGTCTAGTCTCATAGCGTTCTGGTTGGAAAATATACTTGATAAGATTTCAATTTTCTTAAATTTACTAAGGCTTGATTTTTGTCTTAAGATATGATCTATCCTGGAGAATGTTCCATGAGCACTTGAGAAGAAAGTGTATTCTGTTGTTTTTGTATGGAATGTCCTATAAATATCAGTTAAGTCCATCTTGATTAATGTGTCATTTAAAGCTTGTGTTTCCTTATTTATTTTCATTTTAGATGATCTGTCCATTGGTGAAACTGGGGTGTTAAAGTCCCCTCTTATTATTGTGTTACTGTTGATTTTCCCTTTTATGGCTGTTAGCATTTGTCTTCTATACTGGGTGCATTAATATTTACACTTTTTTATCTATGTTGGGTGCATAAATATTTACAATTGTTATATCTTCTTCTTGTATTTATCCCTTGATCATTATGTACTGCCCTCTTTGTCTCTTTTAATAATCTTTATTTTAAAGTCAAAGTGTATGATATGGGAAATGCTACTCCAGCTTTCTTTTGATTTCCATTTGCATGGAATATCTTTCTCCATCCCGTCACTTTCAGTCTGCATGTGTCCCCAGCTCTGAAGTGGGTCTCTTGTAGATAGCGTATATACAGGTCTTGTTTGTGTATCCATTCAGGCAGTCTATGTCTTTTGGTTGGTGCATTTAATCCATTTACACTTAAGGTGATTATTGATATATATGTTCCTATTGCCAGTTTCTTAATTGTTTTGGGTTTGTTATTGTAGGTCTTTTCCTTCCTTTGTGTTTCCTGCCTAGAGAAGTTCCTTTAGCATTTTTTCTAAAGGTGGTTTGGTGGTTGTGAATTCTCTTAGCTTTTGCTTCTCTGTAACAGTTTTAATTTCTCCATCGAATCTGAATGAGTTCCTTGCTTGGTAGAGTAATCTGGGTTGTAGGTTTTTCCCTTTCATTGCTTTAAACATGTCCTGCCACTCACTTCTGGCTTGCAGAGTTTCTGCTGACAGATCAGCTATTAACCTTATGGGTATTCCCTTGTATGTTATTTGTTGCTTTTCCCTTGCTGCTTTTAATATTTTTTCTTTATAGTTAATTTTTGATAGTTTTATTAATATGTGTCTTGGTGCGTTCCTCCTTTGATTTATCCTGTATGGGACTCTGCGCTTCCTGGACTTGATTGGCTATTTCCTTTCCCATATTAGGGAAGATTTCAACTATAATCTCTTGAAATATTTTCTCAGTCCCTTTCTTTTTACCTTCTTCTTCTGGAACCCCTATAATTCAAATATTGGTGTGTTTCATGTTCTTCCAGATGTCTGTGAGACTGTTCTCAATTCTTTTCATTCTTTATTCTGCTCTGCAGTAGTTATTTCCACTATTTTATCTTCCAGGTCATTTATTCGTTCTTCTGCCTCAGTTATTCTGCTATTGATTCCTTCTAGAGAAATTTTAATTTCATTTATTGTGTTGTTCATCATTGTTTGTTTGCTGTTTAGTTCTTCCAGGTCCTTGTTAAACATTTCTTGTATTTTCTCCATTCTATTTACAACATTTTGGATCATCTTTACTATCATTACTCAGAATTCTTTTTCAGGTAGACTGCCAATTTCCTTTTCATTTGTTTTGTCTGGTGAGTTTTTACTTTGCTCCTTCATCTGCTCAGTATTTCTCTGTGTTCTCATTTTGCTTAACTTACTGTGTTTGGGTCTCCTTTTCTCAGGCCTCAGGTTCTTATTTCTCGTTGTGTTTAGTGTCTGCCCCAGTGGGTAAGTTTTGTTCAGTGGGTTGAGTAGGCTTCCTGTTGAATGTGTCTTCTCATTTTGCTTAACTTACTGTGTTTAGTGTCTCCTTTTCGCAGGCTGCAGGTTCATAGTTCCAGGTTTTTTTGGTGTTTGCACACAGTGGGTGAGGTTTATTCAGTGACTTGTGTAGGCTTCCTAGTGGAGGGGACTGGTGACTGTATTCTGGTGGGTAGGGTTGGATCTTGTCTTTCTGATGGGCAGGACTGCATGCAGTGCTGTGTTTTGGGGTGTCTGTGAGCTTATTATGATTTTAGACAGCCTCTCTGCTAATGGGTGGGTTTGTGTTCCTGTCTTGCTAGCTGTTTGGCAAGGGGTGTCCAGTACTGGAACTCCTGCTCATTGAGTGGAGCTGAGTCTTAGCGTTGAGAAGGAGATCTCTGAGAGAGCTCTCGCCAATTGATATTATGTGGGGCTGGGAGGTGTCTGGTGGTCCAATATCCTGAACTCACCTCTCCCACCTCAGAGGCTCAGGCCTGACACCCAGCTGGAGCACCTAGAACCTGTCAGCCACAGAGCACCCAACAAAGTTGTGGTGAGTTCTTAGATTCCGCAGGAAGAGTTTTGATGAGGAACTTTGGAGAGTTCATTTATTCTCCACATTCACCTTCATGAGTCAACTAGATTTTATACTCCAGGAAAAACAAAGTCTGATTTTCCTTTGTTTCACCATGATAACAAACACAATGCTATGTAATGAAGCAAATAATGTCTATATATCTTGTAGAATTTTCTAAAGGATAGTGGATCTCCTTCACTGAAAAAAAATGTATTATATATATATATGAAATAAGTGGCTGAAGGTAAAAAACAATCCTCAAATTGGGATTGGTGTTTAACAGTTTGACCAAGGAAATAAATAATTTGGGTGCTTTCTTTATCCTGCCCTCCCCTATAAAGTCTTCAGGTTGCCCCTCCAAGGTTTTGCAGATTGGTTGGCTTATTCCCTGCCCCTCTTATATCCTGGCAGTGCTGGATTCTCTAAGCACAGAGTCATCAACTCACTCCTCTGATAACCAGACTCGGCTAGTATTCTGCCACATTAATTGGCGAGAATGGAGCACTTCCTCTGTTCCCTTGACACCAATCACCATGGATGAGGGGTCTTGTGGAGACCATGTCTTTCTGTGTGTTTTCTTATCACCTCATATGGTACACATGAAAGACAACCTGATTAGAAAACAGGAAGGAGTTTTATGTCCTCTCTCTAACAGTTATTACTAGTGCTTGATTTTGAAAGTTTCTTAATTGCTATTTCTTTGATCATTGAATTTCACCATCTTCTAAATGGGCAGGATCCAGTGAGGGGGCACCTGTGTAGGTGCCATGCAAACTGTGAGGCACTCTTCCACAGTGAGGCTCTATCTCACTTTATATCTTTGCTTCCCTCCTTCCTCTTTCTTCTTCTTTTACTTACTGTCTCCCTCCTTTTTCTCTTCCCCTCTTCTCTCCTCTTTCCCCTTTCTTCCCTCCTTTTTAAAGCCTTCCCCTACTCTCTCAGCTAAACTTCCTCCCTTCCTGTGGCCCTTCTGTCTTTCTTATCTTCACCCTGCCCCTGCACTTCAGTTCTTAAAGGATGTGCAGTTGTTCAATAGGCTCCTATACAATGAAGTGTGTGTAGTGGGGGAGTACAATGAGGGAAAACATACAACAAATAGGATGATAACACTAAGGGAAAAGTTAGTATGAGGCTGGACAAAGAGGGAGAAAAATGTGACTGGATAAAACATTCTCATTGTCTTTGAAGAAGAAAACATACATTCTTCAAGAAAGACAAAACTTTACTGGTAATTAAGTCTGAGGCAAATTTCTTACCTTAATCTTACAGGAGACACACAAATTTTGTTCTCAATAAGATCCTTACAATTAAAGCAATGGTGGGTTTCCAGATGTTTATAGCATTCCCTAACCTAAGCTGGGGGTGTGAAGTAAGAATACCAGTTCTGTTCAGGGCCAGAACATGATTCTGGTGGCTTACCTTCTTGATGAAAATATTTTATCCAGGGATAAATCCTAGAATACAAAATGGTAGTAATCCCTGGTTGATGTGCTATGGAATCCCTCCTGATCATACCAGAGCCAGTCTCCTCAGTTAATACTCGAAGTAACAGCTCAATCTCACATGTATTCACACACAATCCAGTGAACTATAATGTCCACACAAGATCTGCTGAGTTCTCCCTCTCTTGCTCTGGCCTCTCTTTCCAAGACTTTGACCTTGAAATTATTTGAAAATTTGTGTGCAGCCATTACAGCCAGTATCGTGCATGAGCATCATTAATGGTGTCAGAGCTAAGAGTGCTTCCCAAATACCCTGATTGTGCAGCATTCCCAAAGGGGCCAAGCACCACAGATTTTAGGTGATGCTAGTCTTTGGATTCCTCAATGTGCCAAAGCTGCATTTAACTGTGGTGAGATAGGTAGAGTATGTATCTCATCTACTGTTAGTCAAACTTCCTCACCAAGGTACAAGTTAGGGCTACTGTGACCTGTCTCAAAGAGTCTGTAGAAGAAATATGTCCTTCATTTTCTTACTTCAGACTGTTTCTGTGGGGGCATTAGTGATTCATGGGGCTGGGTCACAAGATATGCATGCTCTCTCCCTTCCTCTGAAGGCAGACTGTTTCCTCAACCTCTACTAAAAATAAGTCCATTCAAATGGATGCCTGAGGGCACCCACCCCATCAGTTCACCACGTGTTTCCACACATGTCAGAGTCCTCACAGTACTCCCCAGTTAAATCTTGAAGAATAAATGTGAGCCTTTTTATTCAATTGAATTCAATTGAATTGAATAAAATAATCTTGAAGAATAAATGCAGCTATCAAATGGTGTCCCGTACATATGATTTTTATGCCATTAAGATATACTGATTATTGTTTGTAGAGAAAATTCCAGGCTAGAAAAGATTTTCCCTAAGAATCTAAAGGACAGTGTCATGGGGAACACGGTGCTGGAATCAGGGATGATGTGACTAACAGAAATCTCTGCTCAGATTGCCCAATTTAACAAGGAGTATAGGGGGAATAGAGTTCCAAGTGTAGTAGTTCTTTAGGGTGCTAGATTTTTTCCTATGTGATTCTCTTGGCTCCGCCCTTTGCCATTTGTTGGTCTCATTCTCAGGCAGGATCACAGCATTGGTTCCAGGGGTCACATCCAAAACTGACAATGTCCAGAAGAACCATACAGGCATATCTTTCTCTCTGTCCCTTTTTCTTTCTGAGTGAGAAAACTTTTGCCTGCCACTGCCAAGCAGTGTCCCTGGCAGTGACACTGCCCAGAATGAACTCTTCAGTGAATTTTTAAACCAATTACTTGCAAGGTGAACAATACTAGCTTAATTGGCTTAGATTAATCACATGGGGTGGAAGAGGTGTTGAGGAGTTAACCATCAGGACCACTCCAGTGCTTTAGAAATCACAGTATGTCAGTTGTCTGTGGACAATTGTTGGGTGTCCCTGGCCCTCGCCTTTTTGGTCCGGCCCTGATGGACACCTAGAGATATTCATTCTGTCATAAATTCAATAATTTGTGTACAGGTAGTTGCAAACTTCAGTTGTAAGTCTTTTTGGCTTTGTTATTCTTTTCTATAAGATATTTAAACAGAAAATTAGGTCAAATATTATCTCTCTCCTATTTATTCTAATACCCTTATCTTTAGCATATTCATGTAAGGGGATACATTGTAGCCTGTTTAATATTGTCACTAATATAGACAAACGTTCACATCAAATTGCTATGAAAAAAGAAAACTTATAAAATTATATGTAGAGTACAGAAAAAAGGATACATCTTTAAGCACAGAAAACAGAGCCAGAGAGGACTCATACCAGCATAATTGTGGTTATTTGGGGGTGAAGAGATAATGGGAGCTTGTAATTTTATTTTATTTTCTGTTTGTGTTTTTAACTTTTAAAAGAGTAAACATGCATTAATTTTATAATAATAAAATTGTTAAAATTATATTTACATCTGATTTCAATTTTTCTTGTGTCTTCTTAAATTTTAATGAAGTGGAGTAGAGTTGATGGACATTTTCCATACAGAACATCAACATAATTTGGGATCTTTTCACAGTTCCCTCTTACAAATGGCCAGTTAAAACCAATGCAAGTTTCTTATTTTTTTCTCCTAATTTTCTTGTCTTTCATTGATTCTCTTTTGGCATTGTACTGTAGTACACAAAAGTTATTTCTGAAGTCATTAACCTTTCTCCTTTATGTTTTGGATTTCTGTGACATGAATCTAGGAAGGAGATAAGATTCTTTTTCCTAAGCTGAGGTTTCTATTGTTCACCGAGGTTGGGGTAATTGGTGGAATACCATGGAATATAAAGCCATTGGGTATTTACAGTCTGAAAACCTGGTTTGTGGTCTCAGCTCAGTGTTATCCTAGTCTTATAAACTTTTTAGAAATCTTTAACCTCTCTCAAATTTAGTTTTCTTATCTGTAAATGGTAATAACAATACACACATACATACATACAGACCTAATTGAAGTCAAAGGGCTGTGTTAACAGCTAAATGTGATAACATATTTGAGAGAGTTTTACATACCCCAATGTGCTGTACAGATCTGAGTTGTATTTTTTCTCTGGTCAAGTAGATTGGCAAAAGAATGGGGAGAAGGAAGTGCTTCAGGGAAGCAGAGGAACCTCAGTCTTCCTGAAGTATGAGAATAATGGATGGTTGATGTTAGGATACACCAAAATTGGGTCAAACCATGGCTTCTTATTCACGTTTCTGCCTTTGCCTTTCCTTCTGTCTTCTTCCCCATTAAAAACACAATTAAATATACTAGGAGAGGCGTGGAGACAAGATGGCATATACTAGGAGGATGCAGAATTTGCATCTCATCATAACTAGGGCACCTACCAGGCACCAGTGGGTGACCACAGATACCTAAGGGAATGGGAGGAACCCCTAGCAACCAGGTAGGACATGAGGCTTGGGGGGAGTGAAAGAGGAGGAGAAGTGGAGGCAGGATGGCACTGGCGCCCCTGAGGGGCAGTTGGGGTAGGGGAAGAGATCCCACACCCGAAGGGGGATATAGGGAAACCATTAGGAAGTCAGAGGATCAAAAGGGAGTGTGGCCAGGTTTCTCATGCCCACTTGGGGCCTCAGGAACCTGTTGAGATCCTGGGCCTGATCTTCTTCCCACCTAGGCTCCCTCCAACTATATGGGTCCTGAGGGAGTGGGAGGGGGGGAAGGGGGAGCAAAACCAAAGGCCAGACCTCCTGGACTGGCACCCCTGAGGGGTGACTGAGGGAGGGGAGGAGTTCCTACACTCAGGGGGATCCACCCATGGTTAAGAGTCCAGAGGGGATGGGGGAGACCCTGGGGTAGACAGGGGAGATTGCAAAGGAACAGAAGGGAATGGAGCCAGTGCTTTCCCTGTCCACTTAGGCACCAGGGAGCCTGTTGGGCTCCTGGGCCTAATCATCTGCCCTCGGAGTCTCCCTCCTGCCAAACAGAGCCCAAGCCCCATCCCAACACCCCCACCCAGGGCCCTACCTCTACACTCGGAGACCCCCTCTAAGACCCCCTCCAACAGTGCTGGCCCTAAATCCCACCCAAATACACTCACTCAGGGCCCTACCTCCAAACTCTTGAACTCCACACTCCAGAGGCCTTCCTTACCACATGCAGTTCCTAAGCAGAGGCCCTGCACCATGCTTGAACATCACACCCACCACCCACCAAGGTCCCATCCCACCGTAAACCCCACCTGCCTAAGTTGCAGCCCCACCTAAGTGCTGCCCCCATTATCCAAGGCTTCTTTTTCTTCTCTTTCCTTTTTTCCTCTTGTAGATCGAGGTTCTGTTTTATCTGTTGATTCATTGTTGTTGATTCTTTTAAAGTTTTATTTTCCCTAATAAATCTTTTATTTTTCTAATTTTATTTTATTCTTTATACATTTCTATTTCCATGCCATGAAGCTTGCGGGATCTTAGTTCCCAGGCCAGAGGTAGGTCCTGAGCTCCTGTGGTGGTAGCTACAAGTCCAAACCGCTGGACTAAGAGAGAACCTCAGACCCCAGGGAATATCAGTCAGAGTGAGGCCTTGCAGAGCTCCTCATCAGAGCACCAAGACCCAGCTCTATCCAACTGCCTGCAAACCCCAGTGCTGGACGTCTCAGCCATACAACCAGTAAGGGAAGAACACAGCACCACCCATCAAAAAAAAAAAAAAAAAAAAAAAAAAAAAAAAGACAAAAAATTCGTTACAGATGAAGAAGCAAAATTAAAACCTACAAGACAAAATACGTGAAGACAAAACAGACAACCCACCTGAAAAAGAATTCAGAGTAATGATAGTAAACATGATCCAAAATCATGGAAGCAGAATGGAAAAAATACAAGAAACATTTTAAAAGGATCTAGAAAAACTGAAAAGCAAACAAACAGTGATGAACAACACAGTAACTGAACTTAAAAATACTCTAGAAAGAATCAATAACAGAATAACTGAGGCAGAAGAAGAGACAAGTGGCCTGGAAGATAAAATGGTGGAAATAACTTCCAGGGAGCAGAATAAAGAAAAAATAATGAAAAGACCTGAGGACAGTCTCAGAGAACTTTGGGACAATATTAAATGCACCAACATTCAAATTATAGGGGTCCCAGAAGAAGAAGAGTAAAAGAAAGGGACTGAGAAACTATTTGAAGAGATTATAGTTGAAAACATCCCTAGCATGGGAAAGAAATAGTCAATAACACCAGGAAGCACAGAAAGTACCATAAAGGATAAACCCGAAGAGAAACAAGCAAAGACACATATTAATCAACCTATCAAAAATTAAATACAATGAAAAAATATTGAAAGCAACAAGGAAAAACAACAAATAACATAAAAGGGAATCCCCATAAGGTTAACAGCTGATTTGTCAGCAGAAATTATGCGATCCAGAAGGGAGAAGAAGGACAGTTTTAAAGTGATGAAAGGGAAAAACCTACAACTAAGATTACTCTACCAAGCAAGGATCTCATTCACATTCGCTGGAGAATTTAAAACCTTTACAGATAAGCAAAAGCTAAGAGGATTCAGCACCACCAAACCAGCTTTACAACAAATGCTAAAGGAACTTCTCTAGGCAGGAAACACAAGAGAAGGAAAAGACCTACAATAAAAATCTCAGAACAATTAAGAAAATGGTAATGGGAACATACATATTGATAATTACCTTAAAGGTAAATGGATTAAATGCTCCAACCAAAAGACACAGACTGGCTGAAGAGAAACAAAAGAAGACCCGTATATATTCTGTCTACAAGAGACCCACTTCAGACCTAGGGACAGATGCAGACTGAAAGTGAGGGGATGGAAAAAGATATTCCAGGCAAATGGAAATCAAAAGAAAGCTGGAGTAGCAATACTCATAGACTTAAAAAAAAAAAAAGACAATTACAAGAGACAAAGAAGGACACTACATAATGATCAAAGAATCAATCCAAGAACAAGATATAGCAATTGTAAATATATATGCATGGAACATAGGAGCACCTCAATACATAAGGCAAATGTTAATGGCCATAAAAGGGGAAATCCAAAGTAGCACAACAATAGTAGGGGACTTTAACATCCCATTTTCACCAATGGACAGATCTTCCAAAATGAAAGTAAATAAGGAAACACAAGCTTTAAATGACACATTAAACTAGATGGACTTAATTGATAATTATAGGGCATTCCATCCAAAAACAACAGAATATGCCATCTTCTCGAGTGTTCATGGAACATTATCCAGGATACAACATATCTTGGGTCGCAAATCAAGCCTGGTAAATTTAAGAAAATTGAAATTGTATCAAGTATTTTTTCTGACCACAATGCTATGAGACTAGATGACAATTAGAGGGAAAAAAACTGTAAAAAATACAAACACATGGAGGCTAAACAATACGCTACTAAATAACAAAGAGATCACAGAAGAAATCAAAGAGGAAATCCAAAAATACCTAGAAACAAATGACAATGAAAACACGACCACCTAAAACTTACGGGATGCAGCAAAAGCAGTTTTAAGAGGGAAATTTATAGCAATAAAATGCTACCTCAAGAAACAAGAAACATCTCAAATAAACAACCTAACCCTACACTTAAAGCAATTAGAGACAGAAGAACAAAAAAACCCCAAAGTTAGCAAAAGGAAAGAAATCATAAAGATCAGATCAGAAAAAAATGAAAGAAACAATAGTAAAGATCAATAAAAATGAAAGCTGGTTCCTTGAGAAGAAAAACAAAATTGATAAACCATTAGCCAGACTCATCAACATAAAAAGGAGAAGACTCAAATCAATAGAATTAGAAATGAAAAAGGAGAAGTAACAACTGACACTGCAGAAATACAAAGGATCATGAGAGATTACTACAAGCAACTATATGCCAATAAAATGAACAACCTGGAAGAAATGGACAAATTCTCGGAAAAGCACAATCTTTTGAGGCTGAACCAGGAAGAAATAGAAAATTTAAAAAGACCAATCACAAGACTGAAATTGAAACTGTGATTAAAAATCTTCCAGCAAACAAAAGCCCAGGACCAGACAGGCAAATTCTATAATATATTTAGAGAAGAAATCAAACCTATGTTCTCAACCTCTTCCAAAATATAGCAGAGGGAGGAACACTCCCAAACTCATTCTATGAGGCCACCATCACCCTGATACCAAAACCAGACAAATATGTCACAAAGAAAGAAAACTACACGCCAATATCTCTGATGAACATACATGCAAAAATTCTCAACAAAATACTAGCAAACAATCTAACAGCACACTAAAAGGATAATTCACCATGGTCAAGTGGGGCTTATCCCAGGAATGCAAGGATTCTTCAATATACACAAATCAATCAATGTGATACACCATATTAACAAATTGAAGACCTAAAACCATATGATAATCTTAATAGATGCAGAGAAAGCTTTTGACAAAAATCAACACCAATTTACGATAAAAACTCTCCAGAAAGTATGCATAGAGTGAACCTACCTCAACATATTAAAGGCCATATATGACAAACCCACAGCCACCATCATTTTACATGGTGAAAAATTGAAACCATTTCCTCTAAGATCAGGAACAAGACAAGGTTGCCCACTCTCACCACTCTTATTCAACATAGTTTTAGAAGTTTTAGCCACTGCAATCAGAGAAGAAAAAGAAATAAAAGGTATCCAAATCAGAAAAGAAGAAGTAAAACTGTCAATGTTTGCAGATGACATGATAGTCTACATAGGGAATCATAAATATGCTATCAGAAAACTACTAGAGCTAAACAATGAATTTGGTAGAGTAGCAGGACACAAAATTAAAGCACAGAAATCTCTTGCATTCCTATACACCAATGATGAAAAATCTGAAAGAGAAATTAAAGAAACACTCCCATTTACCATTGCAACAAAAAGAATAAAATACCTAGGAATAAACCTACCTAAGGAGATAAAATATCTGTGTGCAGAAAACAATAAGATACTGATTAAAGAAATTAAAGATGTCGGTGCTGCTGGGCCCCATGAGCTGGTCTTCCAGCAGCTGTGTGAATGAAAGGCTCTTGGTGCTCCAGTCAGGAGTCAGGGCTCTGCCTCTGAGGTAGGAGAGCCAACTTAGGGACACTGGTCAACAAGAGACCTCCCAGCTCCACAAAATATTAAATGGCGGAAATCACAGAGACCCTGCATAGCCAAAACAATCTTGAGAAAGACAAATGGAGTGGGAGGAATCAGGCTCCCTGACTTCAGACTATACTACAAAGCTGCAGTAATCAAGACAGTACGGTACTGGCACAAAAACAGAAATACAGATCAATGGAACAGGATACAAAGTCCAGAGATGAACCCACACACATATGGTCACCTTATCTTTGATACAGGAGGCAAGAGTATACAAGGGAGAAAAGACAGCCTCTTCAATAAGTGGTGCTGGGAAAACTGGACAGCTACATGTATAATAATGAAGTTAAAACACTCTCTAACACTGTAAAAAAATAAACTCAAAATGAATTAAAGACCTAAATGTAAGGCCAGACACTATAAAACTCTTAGGGGAAAACATAGGCAGAACACTCTATGACATAAATCACAGCAAGATCCTTTTTGACCCACCTCCTAGAGAAATGGATATAAAACCAAAAATAAACAAATGGGTCCTAATGAAATTTAAAAGCTTTTGCCCAGCAGAGGAAACCATAAACAAGACAAAAAGGCAGCCCTCAGAAAGGGAGAAAATATTTGCAATCGAAGCAGCTGACAAAGGATTAATCTCCTAAATATACAAGCAACTCATGAAGCTCAATATCAAAACAAACAAACAAACAAACAACCCAATCCAAGAATGAGCAGAAGACCTGAATAGACATTTCTACAAAGAAGATATACAGATTGCCAACAAACACATAAAAAGATTCTCAACATCACTAATCATTAGAGAAATGCAAATCAAAACTATAAGAGGTATCACCTCACACTGGTCAGAATGGCCATCATCAAAAAATCTACAGAGAGGGACCTTCAAGATGGCAGTGGAGTAAGACGTGGAGATCACCTTCCTCCCCACAAATACATCAAAAATACTTCTACATGTGGAACAACTCCTACAGAACACGTACTGAATGCTGGCAGAAGGCCTCAGACTTCCCAAAAGGCAAGAACTCCCCCACGTACCTGGGGGGGGCAAGAGATAAAAGGAAAAACAGAGACAAAAGAATAGGGATGGGACCTGCCCCTCTGGCAGGGAGCTGTGAAGGAGGAAATGTTTCCACACACTAGTAACCTCCTTCACTGGCGGGAGACAGGGGTTGAGTGGCAGGAACTTCGGAGCCATGGAAGAGAGTGCAGCAACAGGGGTGCAAATGGCAATGTGGAGAGATTCCTGTGCAGAGGATCAGTGCCGATCAGCACTCATCAGCCTGAGAGGCTTGTCTGCTCACCCACAGGGCAGTTGGGGGCTGGGAGCTGTGTCTCAGGCTTCAGAGGTCAGATCCCAGGGAGAGGACAGGGCTTGGCTGTGTGAACACAGTCTGAAGGGGGCCACAGTGCACCACAGCTAGCCGGGAGGGAGTCCGGGAAAAAGTCTAGACCTGCCTAAGAGGCAAGAGGCCATTGTTACGGGGTGCACGAGGATAAGGGATTCAGAACACTGTTTAAACGAGCTCCAAAGATGGGTGTGAGTCGCAGCTATCAGCGTGGACACCAGAGACGGACATGAGATGCTAAGGCTGCTGCTGCAGCCACCAAGAAGCCTGTGTGCAAGCACAGGCCACTATCGACACCTTCCCTTCCTGGAAGCCTGTGCAGCCTGCCACTGCCAGGGTCCCATGATCCCCAGACAACTTCCCAAGCAGAACACATGGCACACCTCAGGTTGGTGCAATGCCATGTTGGCCTTTGCTGCTGCAGGCTCGACTCACATTCCATACCCCTCCCTCCCCCCAGCCTGTGTGAGCCAGAGCCCCCTAATCAGCTGCTCCTTTAACCCCCTAATGTCTGGGTGGGGAACAGATGCCCTCAGGTGACCTACACATAGAGGCGGGGCCAAATCTAAAGCTGAACCCCAGGACTGTGCGAATAAAGAAGAGGAAAGGAAATCTCTCCCAGCAGCCTCAGGAGAAGTGGATTAAATCTCCACATTCACCTTGATGTACCCTGCATCTGTGGAATACCTGAATAGACAATGAATCATCCCAAAATTGAGGTGGTGGACTTTGGGGGCAACTGCAGACTTGGGGTTTGCTTTCTGCATCGAATTTGTTTCTGTTTTTTTATTTATTTTAGTTTAGTATTTAGAGTTTATTATCATTGGTAGATTTATTGATTTGGTTTTGGTTGCTCTCTTCCTTTTCTTTATATAGATATATTTTTTCCTTCTTCTCTTTTTGTGAGTGTGTATGTATATGCTTCTTTGTGTGATTTTGTCCGTATAGCTTTCCTTTTACCATTTGTCCTAGGGTTCTATTTGTCTTTTTTTTTTTT
>NW_020174289.1:808394-828640 GCF_003031525.2 Neophocaena asiaeorientalis asiaeorientalis
GGACTTGAGGGTATGGGGTGGGGGAAGGGTTTGCTTTGACAGGGTGAGAGAGAGTCATGGACATATACACACTAACAAACGTAGTAAGGTAGATAGCTAGGGGGAAGCAGCCGCAAGGCACAGGATATTAGCTCGGTGCTTTGTGACAGCCTGGAAGGGTGGGATAGGGAGAGTGGGAGGGAGGGAGATGCAAGAGGGAAGACATATGGGAACATATGTATAACTGATTCACTTTGTTATAAAGCAGAAACTAACACACCATTGTATAGCAATTATACCCCAATAAAGATGTTTAAAAAAAAAAGTTAAAGATGATAAAAACAGACGGAGAGATATAGTATGTTCTTGGATTGGAAGAATCAACATTGTGAAAATGACTATACTATCCAAAGCAATCTACAGATTCAATGCAATCACTATCAAACCACCACTGGCATTTTCCACAGAACTAGAACAAAAATGTTCACAATTTGTATGGAAACACCAGAGACCCTGCATAGCCAAAACAATCTTGAGAAAGACAAATGGAGTGGGAGGAATCAGGCTCCCTGACTTCAGACTATACTACAAAGCTGCAGTAATCAAGACAGTACGGTACTGGCACAAAAACAGAAATACAGATCAATGGAACAGGATACAAAGTCCAGAGATGAACCCACACACATATGGTCACCTTATCTTTGATACAGGAGGCAAGAGTATACAAGGGAGAAAAGACAGCCTCTTCAATAAGTGGTGCTGGGAAAACTGGACAGCTACATGTATAATAATGAAGTTAAAACACTCTCTAACACTGTAAAAAAATAAACTCAAAATGAATTAAAGACCTAAATGTAAGGCCAGACACTATAAAACTCTTAGGGGAAAACATAGGCAGAACACTCTATGACATAAATCACAGCAAGATCCTTTTTGACCCACCTCCTAGAGAAATGGATATAAAACCAAAAATAAACAAATGGGTCCTAATGAAATTTAAAAGCTTTTGCCCAGCAGAGGAAACCATAAACAAGACAAAAAGGCAGCCCTCAGAAAGGGAGAAAATATTTGCAATCGAAGCAGCTGACAAAGGATTAATCTCCTAAATATACAAGCAACTCATGAAGCTCAATATCAAAACAAACAAACAAACAAACAACCCAATCCAAGAATGAGCAGAAGACCTGAATAGACATTTCTACAAAGAAGATATACAGATTGCCAACAAACACATAAAAAGATTCTCAACATCACTAATCATTAGAGAAATGCAAATCAAAACTATAAGAGGTATCACCTCACACTGGTCAGAATGGCCATCATCAAAAAATCTACAGAGAGGGACCTTCAAGATGGCAGTGGAGTAAGACGTGGAGATCACCTTCCTCCCCACAAATACATCAAAAATACTTCTACATGTGGAACAACTCCTACAGAACACGTACTGAATGCTGGCAGAAGGCCTCAGACTTCCCAAAAGGCAAGAACTCCCCCACGTACCTGGGGGGGGGCAAGAGATAAAAGGAAAAACAGAGACAAAAGAATAGGGATGGGACCTGCCCCTCTGGCAGGGAGCTGTGAAGGAGGAAATGTTTCCACACACTAGTAACCTCCTTCACTGGCGGGAGACAGGGGTTGAGTGGCAGGAACTTCGGAGCCATGGAAGAGAGTGCAGCAACAGGGGTGCAAATGGCAATGTGGAGAGATTCCTGTGCAGAGGATCAGTGCCGATCAGCACTCATCAGCCTGAGAGGCTTGTCTGCTCACCCACAGGGCAGTTGGGGGCTGGGAGCTGTGTCTCAGGCTTCAGAGGTCAGATCCCAGGGAGAGGACAGGGCTTGGCTGTGTGAACACAGTCTGAAGGGGGTCACAGTGCACCACAGCTAGCCGGGAGGGAGTCCGGGAAAAAGTCTAGACCTGCCTAAGAGGCAAGAGGCCATTGTTACGGGGTGCACGAGGATAAGGGATTCAGAACACTGTTTAAACGAGCTCCAAAGATGGGTGTGAGTCGCAGCTATCAGCGTGGACACCAGAGACGGACATGAGATGCTAAGGCTGCTGCTGCAGCCACCAAGAAGCCTGTGTGCAAGCACAGGCCACTATCGACACCTTCCCTTCCTGGAAGCCTGTGCAGCCTGCCACTGCCAGGGTCCCATGATCCCCAGACAACTTCCCAAGCAGAACACATGGCACACCTCAGGTTGGTGCAATGCCATGTTGGCCTTTGCTGCTGCAGGCTCGACTCACATTCCATACCCCTCCCTCCCCCCAGCCTGTGTGAGCCAGAGCCCCCTAATCAGCTGCTCCTTTAACCCCCTAATGTCTGGGTGGGGAACAGATGCCCTCAGGTGACCTACACATAGAGGCGGGGCCAAATCTAAAGCTGAACCCCAGGACTGTGCGAATAAAGAAGAGGAAAGGAAATCTCTCCCAGCAGCCTCAGGAGAAGTGGATTAAATCTCCACATTCACCTTGATGTACCCTGCATCTGTGGAATACCTGAATAGACAATGAATCATCCCAAAATTGAGGTGGTGGACTTTGGGGGCAACTGCAGACTTGGGGTTTGCTTTCTGCATCGAATTTGTTTCTGTTTTTTTATTTATTTTAGTTTAGTATTTAGAGTTTATTATCATTGGTAGATTTATTGATTTGGTTTTGGTTGCTCTCTTCCTTTTCTTTATATAGATATATTTTTTCCTTCTTCTCTTTTTGTGAGTGTGTATGTATATGCTTCTTTGTGTGATTTTGTCCGTATAGCTTTCCTTTTACCATTTGTCCTAGGGTTCTATTTGTCTTTTTTTTTTTTTAATATAGTTTTAGCACTTGTAATCTTTGGTAGATCTGTTTTTAGGTTCGGTTGCCCTCTTTTTTCTTTCTTTTTATTTTATTACTTTTTACTTTTTCAAATTTTATAATTTAAATAACTATTTTATTTTACTCTGTCTTTTTTTTTTTTTTTTTTTTTTTTTTTTTTTTTGGACCTGGATCAGGGCACGAACCTGTGTCCCCTGCATCAGCAAGTGGACTCCCAAAAACTGCACCACCAGGGAAGGCCACTCTATCTGTCTTTTTTTTTTTTTCCTCCCTTTTCTTCTGAACCGTGTGACTGACAGGGACTTGGTGCTCCAGTCAGGTGTAAGGGCTGTACCTCTGAGTTGGGAGAGCTGAGTTCAAGACATTGGTCCACCAGA
Source organism: Neophocaena asiaeorientalis asiaeorientalis (assembly GCF_003031525.2). Classification (NCBI taxonomy): domain Eukaryota; kingdom Metazoa; phylum Chordata; class Mammalia; order Artiodactyla; family Phocoenidae; genus Neophocaena; species Neophocaena asiaeorientalis. Next base: position 811,568 of record NW_020174289.1, read on the forward strand.
GACCTTCAGGCTCCACATAATATAAAAAAGTGAAAGCTCTCCCAGAGATCTATTTCTCAGTGCTAAGAACCAGTTCCACTCCACGACCAGCAAGCTACAGTGTGGTACATCCTATGCCAAACCACTAGCAAGACAAGAACACAACCCTATCCATTAGCAGAGAGGCTGCCTAAAATCATAATAAGGTCACATACACCCGAAAACACACCACAAGACGCAGTCCTACCCACAAGAAAGACAAGATCCAGCCTCGTCCACCAGAGCACAGGCACCAGTCCCCTCCACCAGGAAGCCTACACAACCCATTGAATCAACCTTAGCCACTGGGGGCAGACACCAAAAACAAAGGAAACTACATACCTGCAGCCCACGAAAAGGAGACCTCAAACACAGTAAGTTAAGCAAAATGAAAAGACAGAGAAATACACAGCAGAAGAAGGAGAAAGGTAAAAACCCACCAGACCAAACAAATGAAGAGGAAATAGGCAGCCTACCTGAAAAATAATTCAGAGAGATGATAGTAAAGATGATCCAATATTTTGGAAATAGAATGGAGAAAATACAAGAAACATTTAACAAGGACTTAGAAGAACTAAAGAGCAAACAAACAATGATGAACAACACAATAAATGAAATGAAAAATTCTCTAGAAGGAACCAATAGCAGAATAACTGAGGCAGAAAAACGGGTAAGTGACCTGGAAGATAAAATAGTGGAACTAACTACTGCAGAGGAGAATAAAGAAAAAAGAATGAAAAGAATTGAGGACAGGCTCAGAGACCTCTGGGACAACATGAAACAAAAAAACATTCAAATTATAGGAGTCCCAGAAGAAGAAGAGAAAAAAAAGGGACTGAGAAAATATATGAAGTGATTTTATTTGAAAACTTCCCTAATATAGGAAAGGAAATAGTCAATCAAGTACAGGAAGCACAGAGAGTCCCATACAAGATAAATCCAAGGAGAAACATGCCAAGACACAAATTAATGCAACAATCAAAAATTAAATACAAAGGAAAAATATTAAAAGCAGCAAGGGAAAAACAACAAATAACACACAAGGGAATCCCCATAAGGTTAACAGCTGATCTCTCAGCAGAAACCCTACAAGCCAGAAGGGAGTGGCAGGACATACTGAAAGTGATGAAGGAGAAAAATCTACAACCAAGATTACTCTACCCAGCAAGGATCTCATTCAGATTCAATGGAGAAATAAAAACCTTTACAGACATGCAAAAGCTAAGAGAATTCAGAACCACCAAACCAGCTTTACAACAAATGCTGCAGTAACTTCTCTAAGCAGGAAACACAAGAGAAGGAAATGACCTACAATAACAAACCCAAAACAATGAAAAAAATAGTAATAGGAACATATATATCAATAAGTACCTTAAATGTAAATGGAATAAATGCTCCAACCAAAACACATAGACTGGCAGAATGGACACAAAAGCAAGAACTGTATATATGCTGTCTACAAGAGACCCACTTCAGACCTAGGGACACATACAGACTGAAAGTGAGGGGATGGAAAAATATATTCCATGCAAATAGAAATCAGAAGAAAGCTGGGATAGTAATTCTCATATCAGACAAAATAGACTGTAAAATAAAGACTATTTCAAGAAACAAAGTAGGACACTACATAATGATCAAGGGATCAAACCAAGAAGAAGATATAATAATTGTAAATATTTATGCACCCAACATAGGAGCACATCAACACATAAGGCAAATGCTAACAAACATAAGAGGGGAAATCAACAGTCACACAATCATAGTAGGGGACTTTAACACCCCACTTTCACCAATGGACAGATAGTCCAAAATGAAAATAAATAAGGAAACACAAGCATTAAATGACACATTAAACAAGATGGATTTAATTGATATTTATGGGACATTCCATCCAAAAACAACAGAATACATTTTCTTTTCAAGTGCTCATGGAACATTCTCCTGGATAGATCATATCTTGGGTCACAAATCAAGCCTGGTATATTTAAGAAAATTGAAATTGTATCAAGTATCTGTTCTGACCACAGTGCTCTGAGGCTAAATATCAATTACAGTAAAAAAAAAATCTGTAAAAAAATACAAACACATGGAGGCTAAGCAATATACTACTAAATAACCAAGAGATCACTGAAGAAATCAAAGAAGAAATCAAAAAATACCTAGAATCAAATGACAATGCAAACCCAATGACCCAAAACCTATGGGATGCAGCAAAAGCAGTTCTATGAGGAAAGTTTATAGCAATGCAATCCTACCTCAAGAAACAAGAAACATCTCAAACAAACAACTTAACCTCACATCCAAACCAATTAGAGAAAGAACAAAAAAATCCCAAAGTTAGCTGAAGGAAAGGAATCATAAATATCAGATCAGAAATAAATGAAAAAGAAATGAAGGAAACAATACCAAAGGTCAATAAAACTAAGGGCTGGTTCTTTGAGAAGATAAACAAATTTGATAAACCATTTGCCAGATTCCACAAGAAAAGAAAGGAGACGACTCAAATCAATAGAATTAGAAATGAAAAAGAAGTAACAACTGACACTGCAGAAATACAAAGGATCATAAGAGCTTACTACAAGCAACTATATGCCAATAACATGGACAACGGGAAAGAAATGGACAAACTCTTTGAAAAGCACCACCTTCCAAGACTGAACCAGGAAGAAATAGAAAATATAAACATACTAATCACAAGCACTGAAATTGAGACTCTGATTAGAAATCTTACAGCAAACAAAAGTCCAGGACCAGATGGCTTCACAGGTAAATTCTATGAAGCATTTAGAGAAGAGCTCACACCTATCGTTCTCAAACTCTTCCTAAATATAGCAGAGGGAGGAACACTCCCAAACTTATCCTATGAGGCCACCATCACCCTGATACCAAAACCAGACAAGATGTCACAGAAAAAGAAACCTTGGAGCTTCCCTGGTGGCGCAGTGGTTGAGAGTCTGCCTGCCGTTTCAGGGGACACGGGTTTGAGCCCTGGTCTGGGAAGATCCCACATGCCACGGAGCAACTGGGCCCGTGAGCCACGACTAATGAGCCTGAGTGTCTGGAGCCTGTGCTCCACAACGGGAGAGGCCACGATAGTGAGAGGCCCATGCACTGTGATGGAGAGTGGTCCCTGCTTGCCGCAACTGGAGAGAGCCCTCGCACAGAGGCAAAGACCCAACACAGCCAAAAAAGAAAAGAAAGCTAAGGCCAATATCACTGATGAACATAGATGCAAAAATCCTCAGCAAAATACTAGCAAACAGAATCCAACAATACATTAAAAGGATCATACACCATGATCAAGTGGGGCTTATCCCAGGAATGCAAGGATTCTTCAATATACGCAAATCAATCAATGTGATACATCATATTAACAAACTGAAGACCGAAAACCATATGATAATCTTAATAGATGCAGAGAAATCTTTTGACAAAATTCAACACCCATTTATGATAAAAACTCTCCAGAAAGTAGGCATACAGCGAACTTACCTCAACATATTAAAGACCATATATGACAAACCCACAGCCAACATCATTCTACATGGTGAAAAACTGAAACCATTTCCTCTAAGATCAGGAAGAAGACAAGGTTGCAAGAGTGAGGGGATATGGGGATACAGGTATGCATATAGCTGATTCACTGTGTCATACAGCAGAAACTAACACAACACTATAAAGCAATTATACTCCACTAAAGATGTTTATATATATATATATATATATGCTAGGAGAAATGTCAACCTTTAAACAGCCTATATTGACATTGATTTCTTTTTTGCCATCTCTGAAAATTGAGATGTAACCAAGTCATTTCACCTCTGGTAGCAGAGATGTATGGGACCATATACTTCTGTAAGGCCAGAAAGGCATAATCCAATTTAGTAGAGGCAAGAAAAAAAGCAATGGTGATATATTTCTACATAAATGGCTCATGTTGGCATGAGATCATCTAAAATCCTATTATTTGTCGAGTTAAAAAATGGAGATGAAAGGAGTTGGAGACACTTTCCATCACAAAGTTTGTTGCGGAATCAAGATGCAAGTCCAGGTCTTCAGAACAGAGCTCAGTGTATATCATAGTTGTCTCCTGGCCTCCCTTTCTTTACTCACCAAAAGCTTCAAGGCTAGGGTATATAATTCAACATCTTATACTTTACTCAGAAAGTATCATCAGCCGTTCCATGAGTATTATTGTGTATAGGAATAAATGGGAATGTAAAACAGTCTTAAACTGGCAAATTTTCCCATGTTCACACAGGATAAAGTCATAATTATCCAATCAAAGCCTTCCTTGTGTCCTATCAATTGATTTTAAGGCTGTGTAATAAATTATATATGCTGGTTATTTTGCTTTGTGGTAGGCAGAAATATCTGATTCTGTTTATTCAGTGATCTTAGTTTAGGAAGATGAGTCTAGGATGGCCGTTTTGAATTTTTCTTCTTGGTTATGCTCCAACCCTCACTCCGGGTTTTATAGTATTTAATGCAAAGGGGGTTTTCTTTCCTTTCTTTTGGATTGCAGATGTGAGTGTGTTAAAGTTTCTAGGGACAGAAAAGATAAGTGGCTGCTGCTTTGTTTTCTTTTGCTTCCTCCTTCTATGAAACTATTCAGATAGATCTGCCGGAAGAGATGTAGTCACAGATGGCAGAGGTCAGTGTCTTGTGTATTCAATGTAGTCAATAATAAAGTCAGGACTTATGCTAACTGAATGTTAATAAGGAAGCACAAGGACCTTGGAAAGTCATTATGTCTGGTCATTTGCTTCATAATATTACTCCAACAGGCTCAGGAGGCCAATGCAAAGAGATTTTTAAACAAGTATCAAGAAAAGGCCAGAAAAATAAGGAAACAACTGAAATTCTGTATAGATCAAGAAAAGGCCAGAAAAATAAGGAAACAACTGAAATGCTGTATAGATTGTTAGGTTCATGTGTAGCTCAGCAGAAGGAGAATTTTAAAATATAGTTTCTATGTAGCAGAGGGAATTGTATGATTTCTTATTGAAGGAAATCTGGTTTTTATCCAAATCAAAATGTTATGGGACTTTTTTTTGGTCCAAATAGTATGATTCCTTCTAAATATAATGGTCTTCTACAGGCACTAATTACAGGTCCTTTGAATGAAGTTAGTTACCTAAAACTGTACTATTTTTCATGGAAGAATATTTTCATCATTGCATTTGGATAAGTTGGTGGGCAGAAGGGAAGAGTTGGTGACTGGTATAGGAAATGCATATAAATGTAAACTAGCTCCTATCTCCCATTCTCTGCATTTTCCTCTTACACTTCATTTCTTTACAGTATGAAGATTAACACTACATCTATGCATTCAGTCCAGGCTCAGGTTTCACCTTTTGCCTCCTTTCTAATCTTTCACTCTTTATCCTCAGTGGATGGTTGTGCCCATGAGGCTGAGAAGGAAGACACAATGGCACAAGTTAGACACACACACATAGAAAAGAATAAACTTGTCATTACACATGATAAGGCCAGAGGGAAGCACTGTCAGTTACACTGTCCATAGGGAAAACGTCTCAGTTCCTCAGCGGTGGCAGGAGCACAATGAGATCTTTTCTCCACACTGTAAGTCCTCGGAGATACCTCATCAAAGGCCTTGCTCATCAACTAATGTTACAATAAAGTTATACAATTTTGAAACCTGAAGTCACTTTAGAATTCCTATTATATGGCTTTATTATTTTACATACCCATTCACCTATATATGCATCCCTCCATCTATTTAACAGTTGTAGAACTCGGATTCAACCCCTTTGGCGTTGTATTATTTTACCAGAAGATATATCAAATCTAGTTTTTGTTCTTTTGGGACATTAGCAGCTGTTGATGCTTGACACTTAGATATATTCATTCATTGGGTGTTATAAAATGGTGTTATTTCTAATTCTATCATTCTGTTTAATTCTATCACTTTCTTTTAATTTAATGGCTGGGAACATTTTTAAAGGAGATGATTCTCCTTATATATCATTTGGTTATCTAGTGATAGTTCTGTCTTTATATTTACCCAGTATTCAGGATAATTTGGGTCTTAGGAACCCATGGGTTTCAAACATAATTTAAATATATTTGATGGTTTTCAATTCATTGCAAGGCTTATCCTTGTTGGAGTTTAAATTGTTTCATCTTTGGCCAGTGGGGCCTCATAAATTAGTTTCTGCGTCTTTTTGACATGATGCTGTTAGCCTTAGATAGATTCCTTGCTCTCTGTTTGATATGTCAAGATGTTTCAAGGTCATCGTGTACTTTTCCTAATCCTGACCTGAATCAGCCACATCTTTAAGAAGCCCTGGTTTCTTTTCATGGAAATGTTTTTTCAAGACCACAGCTTGGCTTCTAGAGATCTTTATTTCTACTTGAGTGGTCATTTTTATAGGCCTTTACATTGTATAGAGCTAGGATATACATATATATACACAATATATATATATATATTATGTATGCATATATATATTGTATTATATAATGTTTTATTATGTATTATATTATATTATGTATACATGTTATATTAATGATATATAATGTGTACTGCATGTTATATAAATATAAAGATGTAAAATAATGCCAAAATAAATATTTTAGTATGTAAACATAAAATACTTATAAGTTCATATCAATATTTCCAATTTATATTTAGGATTACTGTGCTTTTATTTAACTGGATCTATGTTATATCTCTATCCCCTTAGTTTCACACCAAGAATCTTAGCTCTCAAGGGTTAACAGAATCAGAACATCCCCATAATTATTTAAAGTCTCTATAATACAATCATGTCAGAATAACAATATTAATACTACCACTGCCTGTTATAAAAAACTAAAAGTAATTAATTAATTATTAGTAGTAGCTGTAAATAATTAGAAAGAATAAGTACCTTTTTATTTGTGCTAGTCCCATACTCCCCACATTTTTAAATGGTTGTACCGAATCTATACTATCAGATCACATATCTGTCACATACTGTAAGCTCTCCCTTTTAATCCTCACTACATCTTAATTCTATAAGTAGCTATATATTTAATGCTTTCTACTAGTTTCTAGTCATCTTGCTTGTTTGAAGCTTGTTCTCTGATTCCTCAAGAAGCACTTATGAAGACAATAGTAACTGGGTTATTATTGCTCCTGTCTTTTTTATAATTTAAGGTCAATTTTTCTAAATATATGATCTTTGCCTCACAATTCTTTTCCTTGAGTATTTAAAATCAGTTACTCAGCTTCCTTTGACATAGTGTTGTTGTTGAAATGTCTGATGATAGGCCAATAAGCCAATCTATTATATAAGTTATGTGCTCCTCAGTCTAGTCTCCAAAAGAATTTTTTTGTTTTCTTTAAATTTCTGTTGTTTTACTAGAATAGGTATTTCTTGGTTTTGGTCATTCTGGGTTTATATTTTCAGTATATCATGTGTATTTTCAACACACGGTTTCAAGTCTCTTTTATTTCAGGAACTCATTCTTAAATTACAGTCTTTAGAATTTGTTTTAATACTTATCAACATTGGTTTTCTTCTTCAGGTATTCCTACAATCTGTATGTTGGCTCTTCTTAGCCACTCTTCAATAACTGTTTTATTTTCCTAAATCACTTTCCTCTGTTTCTTCATTTAGTTTTGATTTCATTAATTTTTTTTTCTCCTCATCTTCTATTTCTCTTAATATATTATTTGTGGGTTTATTTGTTCTTCTTTTCCTTTAATTTAGTCTTCATTTCTAAAATAATTTTTCTTAATTTCTAATAATTTCTGAAGTGTTATCTCAGTTCTGAGGGATTCTAATTTTGATTTATGTTGCTTTTTCATATTGCATGATTTTCTTAATGCCTTTAACTTACTTTGAAATATTTTGTTACAGTTTTGATCTGTTTTTGAGTAAGTCTTTCTGGGATGCTTTTATTGTCTATAGCTGTGCTGTCCAATATGGTACTCACTAACCTCATGTAGCTATTTAAATTAAATTAATTAAAAATTAATAAACTTAAATATTGGATCCTCAGACTCACTAGTCAGTAGTCACATATGTCTATGGAGCCACATATGTCTCACTTGTTGGACAGCACAGGTATAGAACATTTCCATTATTGGAGAAATTTCTTCTGGACAGTCTGGACTATAGAGCTGTTATTCTGCTCCTTATTGCCTATTCTCTTACAGTAACTAATCCAAAATATAGACCTCAATTCTTTTCTGCTGATCATTTTTATGTAAATTTAATTTCTCAGAAATATTACAATGATACGATTCGTATAACTTTTCTAACTTTACAGAACTCTCTCTTTTTGTTTTATTGTTTGCTTATTTTCATATACTATTAAAAAACATGGTAGCTTGATTTCTGAGATTCCTTGATATTTTTTCCTGGATCCATTTTTATATGGACCATTTCACTTCTTTGTGTCTTTTGTCCCTGTCCAGCTTAATTTTGATTCCACTAGTCAGTATGACACCCTGTCCTGGAAGGGATTCCCAGCTGGTAAGTTTCATGTGTGCACAGTAGCTGGATAGCTCCAGCTCTTTTATGTCATTCCTTAAACCCTTGTACATATGTACTATTGCATTGAGCAAAATCATTCCAGTGATAGTAACTACTTTCAAATTGGCCTGCCACAATTTCCAATAATACCTTCTACCTATTTGGAGGTTCACCTGTCCTTAGTCCATAGACCTCTATTGTTTTCCTCTGTTTCTTCCTGCACTAACATTGGTAGCATGCACATCTTGTGACTATTGGTAGTTTGTTCCCACTTGCTTGTATTTTGGATAAATATCACATGGATACCTTGTCACCTTGTTTTGTTGTAAATGTAGTTCATAAGTTTTTAATTTGGCTAATAGTTGCTATAGCTATTTTAATGGAAGAATTGGGAACAGTCTAAGCCTTTGCTGCTACCTCCATTGCCACCTTCTCTGATACACTACCTCCCAATTCTTTTGAGGAATAAATTATTTGAAAATATTTATAAACTTCTCTGCTAGAAAGACTAGCTCTTCACAACTGTATTGCTTCAGTTTGGGTTGAAGTAAAAGGTTGTTGATAGACCATGCAAGTCTTCCAGTAGTTCTCCAGTGAGGTTATTCTGGGTGGGGCCCATGATGAATGACTTTTTATTTCATTTGGAACTACATTTTAAGATCTTTTCCTGCTCAAGTGCTATAGGTTTACTGTGGATACTTAATGCATGTCTCTTAACTGGCTAGTTGCTGAGTTATTGCATTTCCTCCTCTTTGATTAGAACTTCAAAATAAATTTGAGATTTATTTACGTTGAAGGTTTGGTTGTAATATAAATATATAGTATGAATAATAGACCTATTAAATTTGTAAAATTCAAAGTTGAAATCTTCTTTACAGATCATCTAACATACAGTTTCTCACCTGCCACTATTGGCTTTTGTGCCAGATGATTCTTTGTTGTGGTGTTTGTCCTGTGCATTGTAGGATGTTTAGAAGCATCTCTGGCCTCTACCCACAAGATGTCAGTAGCACCCCCCAGTTGTTACAACTAAAAAAGTCTCTAGACTTCCCCAAATGTCCAAAGGCAGGGAGTATGGGGGTGTGAGGTGGAGGTAGGGATTGTCTCCTGTGGAGAACCAATGATCCAATGGTTCTCTCATGCTATAGTTGAAGAACAGGCAGAGAGAGGAGCAATCATATATATAAGGTTACAGGACTATGTCAAGATTGTTTTCTATATGTTTTGGGAATATCATCCCAAAACATAGGTAATTATGTGTAATTATACTTCATCTTTGAAACTGAATGTTGAAAAGATTTTGGAAATCAGGATAAAGACCTTTTTTGGATCATCTCTACTGTGGGTACTTATTGCAAGAAGAAATAGTGCTCCATGTTGGCTTTTAAAATAAAGACTAAAACACCCCACAGGCTTGTCTTTGGACTTCAGGGAAATTTGGAAAACAGTTGCTTGGATAATAGAATCCTGTGGGTTTGTTGATTTATACTAAGGGGATTATTTTGAGATGGCTTCTCTTTTGGAATTTTCTTTGACAGAGTTAGCCAGGAAGAAGAAAAAAAATACTGGTAAATATTCAACCTTCACTGAAGACTGCTGGGAGAGTAGCCAAACTGGTGAAGGAACAGTGCTCCCAGCATCTTTTTAACTGGTGAGAGAATCCTAAGTCCAAATCCTAGACAAAGGTAAAGACTTTTACCTTTTGTCTTTAACCTGGAGATTTTTAATAATATATTGGTCCAAATCCTGTACTATCTTTGAGAAAATTGGCAGAAATGAGCAAGAGAATGAAAAATGAAAACCCCATGTACATTAATAAGTTCAGCATAGGTTTATTACTAAATATTTATTTATGGTATCATCAATGACTCTTTCTGGTGTTTTATGAAATATTGCTTTTTCTTTCTTATGTCTTTCTCAAAACTATAAGTTTTAGATATACTAGAAGAAGAATGTGGAGAAGACTTTCATAAACGTTTGCTGCAATAAAGCTGGACTGTAATTTCATATATTGTTTTTACAGATTATAGAATGGTATAGATGCATAAAGTAATTTTTTAGATTCAATAAAGCTTCTCTCTAATGCTGTCCTTGGATGTCAGGCAATGGAATTACCTATGGAAAAGATCCCTTAAAAAGATAACTTTTCATTACTTTAGAAATTTATTACTCTCCCATCATGGGAAGCCAATATAAATGCTATTTATATTGCATTTTATTTAGTGGTAAGTGGTGTTTGAATAAATTTCAGGGAAAGGAAGTGAAATAGAGAGCAAATAATATTTGTTGAGCTCATAAATGTATACATGCTATCTCCGGTAACCCCGAAGGCAGAGTAGGTATTCTTATCCCCACTTTCCAGATCAGGAACATTCTAATATACTAATAATATCCTATAAGTGAAGCTCATATTTGCTTTATAGTTGGCAAAGCACTTCAAAAATATTGAATGTGTATCAGGCTATTAGGTGTATCTAGTTACTAATTTGGTAGCCCTTTATTAATATATATGCATGAATGCTTTATAGATTTAAAGCCCTTCAAAATTATATCATCCAATGAAGCTCCATAATGTAGGGGACCTTATAGTCTAGTTTACTTATAAACAATGCATTGTATGTAATAGATGCTCAAAAAATATTTGTTGATTGAACTGACTACTTTGTAAAGGGCTCCTTACAACCTCAAGAAGCTGTTGTAAGAATTGAATGATATTATGCAGCAAAGCACCAGACCCCATGCAGACACTCCATAAGTGTTCATTCCCTTTTTCTCACTGTGGTCCCCTTTTCTGAACAAGTTTCTGCTGTTCGTACCCATCTTTGACACCCATCATTGACTAACATTTGTTTTGAGACAAAATCTTCAGTAGCTATTCTTTCTATGGCTGGATCAATTCACTCCAGCCCAGGCACGGAAATATCCACTGAAGTAATCAGTGATTTCTTAGGCAACTCCAATTCTAAAGCCTCCCATATGAAATTAAGTTAGCAAATATAATTCCAAGTTCAGGACACAAATGAGACATTTGCTTGAATTGTTCAGGAGGCATTGAAAGGACCATTTTGGAAAAAAAAAAAAGGAAGGGGGAAATGAAAGTTTGAGAACAATTTGCGCCTTGGTGTGGTTACTCTTCATTAATATTTATAGAACCCACATCAGTGCTTTGGGGCTGAGATACTGAGCCTTTCCAAATGTCCATGGAAATTTTGTGTTCAGGTGCTCTTCTAGAACTCCCATTGAGTTATAAAAACTCATTTTATTTCATTGAATTTGTCTTGCAGTTTTATCCTGATGAACGTATGGCAGAGAGAGAAACAGAAAAATTTACTGTGCTTTCCTTTTTTATCTTTAATTTCAAGCCTAGTTCCCCTATGCATTTGGGAGACAGAAGAACTTAAGATTTTTAATATGTACAGTTACGTGCATTTTAACAAACTTTAAACTTCAGAGATTAAATATGCCTTCCTGTTCTGCAGTATGCTAGCTGCTGTGTGCATAGTAATAAGGAATTGAGAACAGGGGAGAGAGAAAAGCTCCTGTATGGCAATTATGCTTGGGAAAGAGAATTTAGCATTCATCACATTTACTGATAAACCTGAATCTTCATATGGAAATGTGACTCATTTTTCTGAGATACCTGCTATATATATTTCAGAATATTAAAGAAGGGGGGCATGTATTTTCTCCCCTAGATCCCCCACCTCCAGTGGAAATGAATTTAACATGAAACTCTCGATACTGACAATCTTGAGGGGATGGGTTAATGAGGGTTGTTTTTGTAGGGAGAAGAAAAGTGAAAAAAAACAGAATTTCTGTCTCTTAACTGTCTGAATGGGAAGTTATCAAGCCTTTTTGGTAAGTTATAGAATTTTTAGTTGGAAGGGATATGTGTTTGAGAAAGTATTTTGGGAATGGTAAAGTGCTGATCAAATGTTAGAATACACAGCCAAAGATGGATTATTTTTAATACAACTTGAGTTTCACCCAGTCCTCACATAATATACCTTTGGGGTACACACAAAATTTACATGCTTCAGCTCACAGAAACACCAGTGTCCCCCTGGCCCTCCACACTCACATTAAATACAACAACACAATAGGGTTATACCCAGGGGCTGTCTCTCATGTGCTGAGAAACAAATTTGTAAAGGATGACCTCCAGCTGTCCTTCAATGCCTTTGTCCCCTTCTATGTCTGTTTCCCCTATTAGCTTTTGAGTTTCTCTGGGACAGGGACAGACTTGACTCATGTTTTTATCTCCACTATCACCTAGCATATTATGTGGCTCATCCTTGGTGAGCAGTAAATAATTGTTAAGCTAAATTAATGAGTTCTACTTTGTCATCTAATACTGGTTATGTCATCTGGAAATATCAGCAGCCTGTTAATTCCCTCACCTTAGTTATTCATGCAAAGATTCTTCCATGGTATTTAGTCCTGCTTGGAATAGAGGGCTGGGAATGTATGAACTTTAATGTTCCTTACAGTTTCATTTCTGTTAAAATAGGCCTTGGGCTCAGACAGACCCAAAGTGGGTAGGAATCTTGATTTTGCTGCCTGGTTGTAGAGTGGCCTTGGGAAAGTAACTTAACTTTCAGGGCCTGAACTGGAGGTATTCAACAAATATATGTGGAATAAGAGAATTAATGATCTCTAAACCTCATTTTTATGTTCCCTAAAATGGGGCAAAAATATATACCTAACAGTGCTGTTAAATACCCTATCTAGAAAACTCAGGAAAGTAGAAAATTATTTTGATGTCTTACAAACATGCTTTTGGATATCCACCTGTCATTTTTGTCCTGCCCTTTCTATATACTTGTAATCTTCTGAATTATCTCTTTTTATATATTTTGTAATTTCAGGGAAGGGTAACACATTATATTATTTTATATTTATAACATTCCTTATGTTTCTACAACATGCTGTTAATTTTACCTTCATAGCAACCATCTGAAGGCATTAAAGTTATCATCCACATTTTGCAGATCAGAAAGCTGAGTCCCAGAAAGAATTTGATTTACCTAAACTCACAGCAATAACCAAAGTATGTCTAGAACCTAGATTTTCTGACGTAAAATCTGGTAGGGTTTGCCCTTTGCTCTGGTGCTTTCTCAGTGATCAGGATTTCTAAAATGAACCAAACATTTATTTATCTCTGCCTCCCAGTTCTTTTATTTTTTATGTTTTTAATTTATTACTTACATCTTTATTGGAGTATAATTGCTTTACAATGGTGTGTTAGTTTCTGCTTTATAGCAAAGTGAAAAAGTTATACATATACATATGTTCCCATACCTCTTCCCTCTTACGTCTCCCTCCCTCTCACCCTCCCAATCCCCCCCCCCTTCTAGGTGGTCACAAAGCACCGAGCTGATCTCCCTGTGCTATGCAGCTGCTTCCCACTAGCTATCTATTTTACATTAGGTAGTGTATATAAGTCCATGCCACTCTCTCACTTTCTCACAGCTTACCCTTCCCCCTCCCCATATCCTCAAGTCCATTCTTTAGTAGGTCTGTGTCTTTATTCCCGTCTCACTCCTAGGTTCTTCATGACATTTTTTTTTCTTACGTTCAATATATATGTGTTAGCATACGGTATTTGTCTTTCTTTTTCTGACTTACTTCACTCTATATGACAGACTCTAGGTCCATCCACTTCACTACAAAAAACTCAATTTCGCTTGTTTTTATGGCTGAGTAATATTCCATTGTATATATGTGCCACATCTTCTTTAGCCATTCATCCAATGATGGACACTTAGGTTGCTTCCATGTTTTGGCTATAGTAAATAGAGCTGCAAAGAATATTTTGGTACAGGACTCTTTTTGAAATATGGTTTTCTCAGGTTATATACCCAGTAGTGGGATTGCTGGGTCATATGGTAGTTCTATTTGTAGTTTTTTAAGGAACCTCCATACTGTTCTCCATAGTGGCTGTACCAATTCACATTCCCACCAGCAGTGCAAGAGAGTTCCCTTTTCTCCACACCCTCTCCAGCATTTATTGTTTCTAGATTTTTTGATGATAGCCATTCTGACCTGTGTGAGATATCTCATTGTAGTTTTGATTTGAATTTCTCTAATGATTAATGATGTTGAGCATTCTTTTTTTTTTTTTTTGTGGTACGCGGGCATCTCACCGTTGTGGCCTCTCCCATTGCAGAGCACAGTCTCTGGATGCGCAAGCTCAGCGGCCATGGCTCACGGGCCCAGCTGCTCCAAGGCATGTGGGATCCTCCCGGACCGGGGCACAAACCCGTGTCCCCTGCATCGGCAGGCAGACTGTCAACCACTGCGCCACCAGCAAAGCCCAATGTTGAGCATTCTTTCATGTGTTTGTTGGCAATCTGCATATCTTCTTTGGAAAAATGTCTATTTAGGTTTTCTGCCCATTTTTGGATTGGGTTGTTTATTTTTTTGCTATTGAGCTGCATGAGCTACTTGTAAATTTTGATTAATCCTTTGTCAGTTGCTTCATTTGCGAATATTTTCTCCCATTCTGAGGGTTGTCTTTTCATCTCGTTTATGGTTTCCTTTCCTGTGCAAAAGCTTTTAAGTTTCATTAGGTCCCATTTTTTATTTTTGTTTTTATTTCCATTTCTCTAGGAGGTGGATCAAAAAGGATCTTGCTGTGATTTATGTCATAGAGTGTTCTGCCTATGTTTTCCTCTAAGAGTTTGATAGTTTCTGGCCTTACATTTAGGTCTTTAATCCATTTTGAGCTTATTTTCGTGTATGATGTTAGGGACTATTCTAAGCTCATACTTTTACATGTACCTGTCCAGTTTTCTCAGCATCACTTATTGAAGAGGCTGTCAGTCCTCCACTGTACATTCCTGCATCCTTTATCAAAGATAAGGTGACCATATGTGAGCGGGTGTATCTCTGGGCTTTCTATCCTGTTCCATTGATGTATATTTCTGTTCCTGTGCCAGAGTGCGAGAGATTTTGTGCATTAATTTTGTATCCTGCTACTTTACCAAATTCATTGATTAGCTCTAGTAGTTTTCTGGTAGCATATTTAGGATTTTCTATATGTAGTATCATGTCATCTGCAAACATTGACAACTTTACTTCTTCTTTTCAGAATTGGATTCCTTTTATTTCCTTTTCATCTCTGATCGCTGTGGCTAAAACTTCCAAAACTATGTTGAATAAGAGTGGTGAGAGTGGGCAACCTTGTCTTGTTCCTGATCTTAGTGGAAATGCTTTCAGTTTTTCACCATTGAGGACAATATTGGCTGTGGGTTTGTCATATATGGCCTTTATTATGTTGAGGAAAATTCCCTCTATGCCTACTTCCTGGACGGTTTTTATCTTAAATGGGTGTTGAATTTTGTCAAAAGTTTTCTCTGCATCTATTGAGATGATCATATGGTTTTTCTCCTTCAATATGTTAATATGGTGTATCAGGTTGATTGATTTGCCTATATTGAAGAATCCTTGTATTCCTGGAATAAACCCCACTTGACCATGGTGTGTGATCCTTTTAATGTGCTGTTGGATTCTGTTTGCTAGTATTTTGTTGAGGATTTTTGCATCTATGTTCATCAGTGATATTGGCCTGTAGTTTTCTTTCTTTGTGACATCCTTGACTGGTTTTGGTATCAGGGTGATGGTGACCTCGTGAAATGAATTTGGGAGTGTTCCTCTCTCTGCTATATTTTGGAAGAGTTTCAGAACGATAGGTGTTAGCTGTTTTCTAAATGTTTGATAAAATTTGCCTGTGAAACCATCTGGTCCTGGGCTTGTGTTTGTTGGAAGATTTTTAATCACAGTTTCAATTTCAGTGCTTGTGATTGGTCTGTTCATATTTTCTATTTCTTCCTGATTCAGTCTTGGCAGGTTGTGCATTTCTAAGAATTTGTCCATTTCTTCCAGGTTGTCCATTTTATTGGCATAGAGTTGCTTGTAGTAATCTCTCATGATTTTTTTTATTTCTGCAGTGTCAGTTGTTACTTCTTCTTTTTCATTTCTAATTCTATTGATTTGAATATTCTCCCTTTTTTCTTGATGAGTCTGGCTAATGGTTTATCAATTTTGTTTATCTTCTCTTAAGAACCGGGTTTTACTTTTATTGATCTTTGCTATTGTTTCCTTCATTTCGTTTTCATTTATTTCTGATCTGATCTTTATGATTTCTTTCCTTCTGCTAACATTGGGGGGTTTTTTTTGTTCTTCTTTCTCTAATTGCTTTAGGTGCAAGGTTAGGTTGTTTATTAGAGATGTTTCCTGTTTTTTAAGGTAGGATTGTATTGCTATGAACTTCCCTCTTAGAACTGCTTTTGCTGCATCCCATAGATTTTGTGTCATCTTATCTCCATTATCATTTGTTTCTAGGTATTTTTTGATTTCCTCTTTGATTTCTTCAGTGATCTCTTCGTTGTTCAGTAGTGTATGGTTTAGCCTCAATGTGTTTGTATTTTTTGCTGATGTTTTCCTGTAATTGATATCTAGTCTCATAGTATTGTTGTCAGAAAAGATACTTGATACAATATCAATTTTCTTAAATTTACCAAGGCTTGATTTGTGACCCAAGATATTATCTATCCTGGAGAAT
>NW_020174289.1:828694-889685 GCF_003031525.2 Neophocaena asiaeorientalis asiaeorientalis
GGAGTTTTCAACTATAATCTCTTCAAATATTTTCTCAGTCCCTTTCTTTTTCTCTTCTTCTTCTGGGACCCCTATAATTGGAATGTTGGTGCATTTCATGTTGTCCCACAGGTCTCTGAGACTGTCCTCATTTCTTCTCATTCTTTTTTCTTTATTCTGCTCTGCAGTAGTTATTTCCACTATTTTGTCTTCCAGGTCACCTATCCATTCTTCTGCCTCAGTTATTCTGTTATTGATTCCTTCTAGAGTATCTTTAATTTCAACAGGCTGCAGGTTCGTAGTTCCCGTTGTTTTTGGTGTCTTTCCCCAGTGGCTAAAGTTGGTTCAGTGTGTTGTGTAGACTTCCTGGTGGAGGGTACTAGTGCCTGTGTTCTGGTGGATGAGGCTGGATCTTGTCTTTCTGGTGGGCAAGTCCACATCTGGTGGTGTGTTTTGGGGTGTCTGTGGCCTTATTATGGTTTTAGGCAGCCTCTCTGCTAATGGGTCAGGTTGTGTTCCTGTCTTGCTAGTTGTTTTGCATAGGGTGTTCAGCACTGTAGCTTGCTGGTCATTGAGTGAAGTGGGGTGTTGGTGTTGAGATGGAGATCTCTGGGAGATTTTCGTCATTTGATATTATGTGGAGCTGGGAGGTCTCTTGTGGACCAGTGTCCTGAAGTTGGCTCTCCAACCTCAGGGGCAGAGCACTGACCCCTGGCTGTAGCATCAAGAGCCTTTCATCCACACGGCTCAGAATAAAAGGGAGAAAAAGTAGAAAGAAAGAAAGAGGATAAAATAAAATACATTAAGGTAAGATAAAATAAAGTTATTAAAATAAAAAATAAGTATTAAGAAAAAAATTTTTTTAAGTAAAAAATAAAACAACAAAAAAAAACGGATGGACAGAACCCTAGGACAAATGGTTAAAGCAAAGCTATACAGATAAATTCTCACACAAAAGCATACACATACACACTCACAAAACGAGGAAAAGGGGAAGAAATAATAAATCTTGCTCTCAAAGTCCACCTCCTCAATTTGGGATTATTCATTGTCTATTCATGCATTCCACAGATGCAGGGTACATCAAGTTGATTGTGGAACTTTAATCCACTGCTTCTGAGGCTGCTTGGAGAAATTTCCCTTTCTCTTCTTTGTTCGCACAGCTCCCGGGGCTCAGCTTTGGATTTGGCCCCGCCTCTGCATGTAGGTCACAGGAGGGCATCTGTTCTTTGCTCAGACAGGACGGGGTTAAAGGAGCCGCTGATTCAGGACCTCTGGTTCACTCAGGCCCGTGGGGAGTGCGGGGTACAGATGTGGGACGAGCCTGCAGCGGCAGAGGCCTGCATGACGTTGCACCAGCCTGAGGCGCACCGTGTGTTCTCCCGGGAAAGTTGTCCCTGGATCCCAGGACCCTGGCAGTGGTGGGCTGCACAGGCTCCCATGAAGTGAGGTGTGGAGAGTGATCTGTGCTCACACAGAGGCTTCTTGGTGGCCGCAGCAGCAGCCTTAGTGTCTCATGCCCGTCTCTGGGATCCGCGCTGATAGCCGCAGCTCGTGCCTGTCTCTGGAGCTCCTTTAAGCAGTGCTCTTAATCCCCTCTCCTCACGCAGCAGGAAACAAAGAGGGAAGAAAAAGTCTCTTGCTGCTTCGGCAGGTCCAGACTTTTCCCTGGACTCCCTCTGGGCTAGCTGTGGCACACTAACCCCTTCAGGCTGTGTTCACACCGCCAGTCCTCTCCCTGGTATCCGACCTCCCGGAGCTCCCTCCTGGTATCCGAGCTAAGCCCGAGCCTCAGCTCCCAGCCCCACCTGCCCCGGCAGGTGAGCAGACAAGCCTTTCACGCTGGTGAGTGCCAGTCGGCACCGATCCTCTGTGTGGGAATCTCTCCGCTTTGCCATCTGCACCCCTGTTGCTGTGCTCTCCTCCATGGCCCCAAAGCTCCCCTGCTCTGCCACCCGCAGTCTCCACCCACGGAGGGGCTTCTAGTGTGTGGAAACCTTGTCTCTTTCACGGCTCCGTCCCACTGGTGCAGGTTCTGTCCCTATTCTTTTGTCTCTGTTTATTCTGTTTTCTTTTGCCCTACCCAGGTACGTGGGGACTTTCTTGCCTTTTGGGAGGTCTGAGGTCTTCTGCCAGCGTTCAGTAGGTGTTCTGTAGGAGTTGTTCCACGTGTAGATGTATTTCTGATGTATTTGTGGGGAGGAAGGTGATCTCTGCGTCTTACTCTTCCGCCATCTTCCCCCTCTCCCTCGCTCCCAGTTCTTTTTGATGAAACACAAAGGAAAGGAGCCTGGGGTCCCAACTGATTGTGTGGCTTTTATGCTAGTACATGTAAGGCACTTTTTTTTTTTAATCTCAGCAGTTTGTTTATAGGTGGAATGAGGAAGAAGAGAAATGGGGAAATAGTCAATTCAGGCTGACAGCTATGTTTGTGTTTGCAGCTGTTGCTGTGCACACAAGATTGCAGGGAGACCCAGTGCACTGCAGAATATCTGGTCTCATGGTCACTGGATACTATAGGTCTGAAGAACACCACAGCCTCCCTGTGGGTGTTGGGGGACTAGCTGGAAAATGAGAAAAGTTTAGAAGAAACATGAAAGTCAATCTAGGATTTTTTTAACCTAAAGCAAATCCTCTGCATCCCTTTTTTCATGTTAGACATATTCATTCCTAACAGACTCAAGTAAGCAGTTTATCTATGGTGGGGCTGGTGGAAGATGAGGTAGTAGAAACTACTGATAGTTTCAAGGAGTAGAATGGAATATTGGTTAAAAGTGTGGATCCTGGAGCTAATTGAGTACCTACTATGTGCAAGGTACTGGGGATATAGTGGTGGAGAAAAATCCCTGCTCTCATGGATCTTTTCCCCCTAAAAAAAGGGTAAAAGAGAAAAATAAAATGAATAAATAAGTGATATAGTATATGAGAAGATTATAAGTGCTGTTGAGAAAAATCAGTCAGGGAAGGAGAGAGAGAGTGCTATTTATCCCTCTTTTTTGGTCCGTGGTAAATTTTCATGATTCAACTTTCTAATGTGTCAACTTATAATTCTTTGGCTACCTTGCTTATCCTCTACCAGTTCCATCCCCTTTTTCCCAGGCAAGAGCATGTCTCTGCAGTTTGCATGGTGTGTGGATAGAGCAAGTAGTCACCAACATTATATGGATTTAGAAGTGAATAAAGAAAAAAGAACAGAAAAAAAGAAGACTTACTTACAGGTAAGTAGGCATTAAAAGTCTGTATTAAAATTAAGCTTGCTTTCTTTCTTTTGCTTGCTTTTACCTGCATTTTTTATGTCAATAATATGGAATTGTGTTGTCACTTAGTCACCACACTCTGCTAGCCAAGCGTTAGGAGTGTAGAGAGGAAAGACCCAGTTCCAGCTGTAGAAAAACTTACTGCAATAAGTTATAGAGCAATATTTATATTTTCCCTACACACCTTTCCTCTTTTCAGAAGAAGTCTGGGTGTCTGTCACTAGAATGGAGTAACACAGTGCAACACATGAAAGAAAACCAGGACTAAGGAAAGAATGACACTGAACCACATCACAATGACAAGCGTCAAACTCAACAGAAGCCTTGAGTTTTCCAGCAGTCATGGGCAAAGGGGAGAACACCTACCAATTTATGGAAGAGATGAGGGTTTTCTTACATCTAATTTCTAAAATAAATTCTTCATGTTGGACGGTCAGTGAGAGAGCAGGGAATAGTATAATGGCCAACTTCCTCATTAATAGATTTAGAACAAAGGCTGATTTTTGTTTTTGGTGTTGGATGTGCTTAGCATGACCAGAAATCTTTCTCCATCAGTCCCTTTCCATCCTCTTAAGTTTCTGAGGGAGAGGACAAAGGACAGGGCCTTGGAAACTTGGTTGGAACCATGTGGAGCTATAGGGTCTCATTTGCAAAGACAGGAAAGCTCAGAGTCTTCGAAGAAAGCAGGAGAGATGGTTTTCTCAACCATTCCCCAAGCCTACCCTCTAGTCTTGGTCCTTCATGTTCATGACTTGCAGACATTTTTGACCATGCTCCCAAGTTAGAAATATATTTTATATTGCCACCTAACACACACACACACACACACACACACACACACACACACACACACACACACACCCCTGAGGCAAAAATTTCCCCAACTTTCCAAAATACTATTTTCTAATATTGTGAGTGAGGCACTGTGATTTTTAAAATTCTGTTCAACTTTATTTTTAAGTGCTACTTATATCAATTAAACATTTTAATTTTAGCTCTCATGAATTGGTCACATCCTATAGTTAGAAAAATAATACTTTATTTAAAAAATTTCTTCTATTTATTTCCTTAGGATTCCAAAAAGCTTGAAAAATAATGCATTAAATCAATTGTTTTCAATCAAGGGAATGTTTCAAATTTCAGCGCATGTCTGTCCCTAGATGACCTGACATGTTTAGGAGGTAAAATCTCCCTTAATGATTATAATGTGCCCCCTCACCATCCTCTAGCCAATCCAAAGTTAGAGACCCCAGAAAAAAGAAACAAAAGGAAGAGAAAGGGAAAGATCTTTTTCTAAGGCTTTGAGCAGAGCTGGTTTCCTGTGTCTCAGGATGTGCCGCCTCTCAATAGAAGTTCTGGATTTCAATTAAGACATGAGCTATTAGGCTACCACAACTTCCAGGAGACAAGCCATGTATATTAATGCACTAAAGAGAGCAAGTGCAAGGAGATCCCACTTTCACTGAAGTCTGGGCTCTTAGTCCTTATATGTTTAAGAGAAAAGCTTCTGTGATTTCAGGGCCAAAGGTCCAGATACAATAACACACATGTATTCTTATTTATTTGCAACACACATGTATTCTTTCTTTTTTGAATTTTTATTGGAGTATAGTTGATTTACAATGCTGTGTTAGTTTCATGTATACAGAAAAGTGAATCATATACATATCTCCACTCTTTTTTTTTTTAGATTCCTTTACCATACAGGCCATTACAGAGTATTGAGTAGAGTTCCCTGTGCTATACAGCAGGTTCTTATTAGTTATCTATTTTATATATAGTAGTGTGTATATGTCAATCCCAATCTCCCAATTTATCCCTCCCCCACGATCCCCTGGTAACCATAAGTTTGTTTTCTATGCCTGTGACTCTATATCTGTTTTGTAAATAAGTTCATTTGTACCCTTTGTTTTTAGATTCCACATATAAGTGATATCATATATTTGTCTTTCTGTGTCTGACATACTTCGCTCAGTATGACAATCTCTAGGTCCATCCATGTTGCTGCAGATGGCATTATTTTGTTCTTTTTTTATATATTGTATATATGTACCACATCTTTATCCATTTCTCTGTTGATGGACATTTAGGTTACTTTCATGTCCTGGCTTTGTAAATAGTGCTGCAATGAATATTGGGGTGCATGTATCATTTTGAATTATGGTTCTCTCCGGGTATATGCCTAGGAGTAGGATTGCTGGGTCATATGGTAGTTCTATTACAGTTTTTTAAGGAACCGCCATATTGTTCTCCATAGTTGCTGTGCACACATGTATTTTCTTTTTTGGCTGAGTTGGTTCTTAGTTGCGGCATGCAGGGTCTTCATTGAGGCGTGCAGGATCTTTCCTTGTGGCGCCAAGCTTCTCTCTAGTTGTGGTGTGCAGGTTTCTCTCTCTAGTTTTGGCGCATGGGCTCTAAGGTGTGTGGGCTCTGTAGTTTGCCACATGTGGGCTTAGTTGCCCAGTGATATATGGGCTCTTAGTTCCCCGACCAGGGATCGAACCCGCGTCCCCTGCATTGGAAGGTGGATTCCTTACCACTGGGCCACCAGGAAATTCCCCACACGTGTATTCTTTTTTTTTTTTTTTTTGTGGTATGCGGGCCCCTCACTGCTGTGGCCCCTCCCCGTTGCGGAGCACAGGCTCCGGATGTGCAGGCCCAGCGGCCATGACTCACGGGCCCAGCCGCTCCGCGGCACGTGGGATCCTCCCGGACCGGGGCACGAACCCGCGTCCCCTGCATCGGCAGGCGGACTCTCAACCACTGCGCCACCAGGGAAGCCCTCACACGTGTATTCTTGAGTGCAGTAATAGGCTCAATCCAAACTATGTCTCTACCTCATCTTCATTAAATGTCTGACCCACTAGGCCCCAAATTCTCCTCTGTGTTAATATCCTAGGGTGCATTGTAGCAAGGTGATCAGGAATTTTTTTAGGTAGCATCTTGGAAGTACAGAAATACATAAGACTCAAGTACAGGGTGGCAGTCTGTCTGGGTGTGAGTCTTCGTTTCCACATTCAATGCTCAGATAGGCTCTGTAATACCTATCACATTTGATATCCAGAGAGAATAATTTTTTAATAACCCTGCCCTATATGACAAAGGTATTTTCAGTAATAACTGTGAAATGAAACAAAAAATAATGAACCAGAAAAGAAATGTAGATATTGACATTTAAAAAATTGAACTTGATATATATAATCATGCCAGTAAAAAATTTAAAAATTAAAAATTAAATAAATATTATAGTACAAAAAGAAAAAAGCTATAGATTAAAATATGTTAATTATGTTAACATTTTTTGAGAAAAGAAAAATGTGTATGTCATAGTACTAAACAGTAGCATTACAGTTTCTGTAGGTTTTTAAGTCTTAACTTCTGCATATTTGTCAATGAAATTGTTAAAATTGATCACCTTTGCATGTTAATGTTTAGTATACAATATTGTTAGATATGTCAATCCGTCTTTGCTCATAGTTTATTGAAGAAAATTTTTTATTAATTTGACATTTGAAATGTTTCTTTCACATGAAGAAACAAATATTCAAAATAGAAAAAACTTAA
This sequence comes from Neophocaena asiaeorientalis asiaeorientalis, assembly GCF_003031525.2. Classification (NCBI taxonomy): domain Eukaryota; kingdom Metazoa; phylum Chordata; class Mammalia; order Artiodactyla; family Phocoenidae; genus Neophocaena; species Neophocaena asiaeorientalis. The sequence goes on from NW_020174289.1 coordinate 835,495, forward strand.
ACATAATACATTTATCAGAAATTCCTAAATAATACCTTTTACAATAATATTCCAGAAATTTCAATACTGTCCATATTGTCATTCCTGCAAGATCAATTTTAGAAGCTTGCAAATGTCTCTGCAGTCTAAAAATTTTCACTAAAATGTCATCAGCAAAAGTTTATCATAACTTTCAATTATATTCTGTAGAAACTTCTGAAGTTTTTATCTTCTGCAAAAATCATAAATTGTCTGGATGTTAGTAAACATGACCATGATTTAATCCATTGTTTTGGAATGAATTACATAATTAAACTAACTCAAGTTCTATTTCTTTCCCTTTATAATCACTGTGCTATTATTGTTTATTTATAATCTCCTGTTTCAAGACTGGGATATGTAATATCACAGGGGTAAAGACACAAACTGTGGCCACAGCAAACTTGAACTGACTGTATAATTGGAGTTCTCTGAATTAGCTTCCATGTAGAATATAATGTTTATCAATGGATAAGAAATATTGCACAATACAAATGTAGTTCTTTGAAACATATGTATTATTAAAGCTCAACACCATCTGCAGAAATTGTTTTAAATACAGATCAACAAAAGAGTTTTCTGGGAAGACTATTTGTTATTGACTGGGGTGGACCATTGGCACCATCCCACCCTGGTATGCTGTTGAGAACAGGTCTTTAGTTGAAGCACTGACCAATTTGAGTTCTGGTGTGAACAATAGAGCATTCTGCTACAAGGGTAACAAAAATCTTCACCCTCTATATGGTTCTTGGTCTCAAAGTGACCTGAGCCATCAGCAATTATTCTCATTGAGAGTGGAGTAGGTATGGAGAGAAAACATTAGCTGCCCCTGGAGTCCAACCCTTTCAGGTGGGCGGCCGTGTGTTTAGAAGCGAGAAATGACTCTGTACCCAATCCCCAGCGTTGGATTCCCAGGTCTGTCACTGATTGGTGGTTCAAATGTGGGCAAGTTACTGAGTCTCTCTGTACAGAATATACTCATCTGTGAAGTGGGGATAATAATAGTACCTGTCTCATAGAGATTTTGTAATGATTAAATGAGAAAGTGCATGTAAACTGCCTAGACCATGCCTGGCACATGAAAAACACAAAAAAATTAAGTAGTAGTTTCACTCTTTTGTCTAATGGTCATTAAGTGCATGATAGAAGTGTGCAAATCAACAAAGGTAATAATTTCATGGGTTTAAGCAAATGTATACAATATTTATTTCTGAGACTGATCTAATTCTAGTTTAAGTGAAAGCTGGATTTATGCCATTAGTGATATTTTTTTAAAAAGGGCTACACCATCTACACATCATTCTAACTCTAGATACACAAGTGACTGGATTGGGTCTAAATTCACATGATAGGTACATTTAATTGCATAGTAACTCAAGTTCTCAAGAAAATCTATGGCAGCAACCCAGTTATAAGGGATGACTTGAGTCAGAAGGGAGCTTGTCCCCTTTAATACTCTGTAATTATTCTTTGTCACCACCCAAGTTTAGTTTAAAAGATTTGCGTTATGTAAAATATTTGATTTCTCTGAACTTGCTGCCTAGCAATTCATCTTTACAGCTAGTATTCCAATTATTTTCATCTTCTCATCCTTCTGTTGAAGAACCTACCACACCTCTCTGCCCACAATGAAGTTAATTAGCAGGGTTAACAGAGTGAAACTTTCTTTCAAAGCAGTTCCCTTTGTTTTAGCTTCTAACTCTCGCTCATATTTTAACAGAATCTGGCTTCAGTACCACCTTAACCTTATTTTCCTTTACTTATCCATTAAGACAGTCTCCTCGCTATACCGGCTCATTCTCTCTCCAGAGCTTTTCTTTCTTTTTATCTCTGATACCTTTCCTCCTTAGTACAGGGGAATACTGTCTCTAGCTGTCCCCAACATAAGATGAAGAAACAGGCTTGGGAAGTGAAAGTACTTGTCTAAGTTGACATGCTTAGCTTGTACCATGGCAGAGCTGGTCCTAGAATTCTGATTTCTAGTCTAGTGATTTTGTTCCTACTAGCTGTTGCAGTTAAATTTCAGAATACAGATGAATTTCCCTTCCTTCATGCATTTTTCTGTAACTAGGACCTGCTTTTCACTTATCTCCCAATAGACAAGAGACCCTAAAAACCCTTGGAAGTAATCAGTTTCAGGATGGGGTGTGTGTGTGTGTCTGTCTGTCTGTGTGTCTGTCTGTCTCTCTGTGTGCACACGTGCATGCACATTGGCGAGGCAGAGTGGGTAATAAAACTAAGGGATAGAGCAATATTTAATTGATAAAGGTAATTTTGTTTTGAATGAATATTTGAGCATATAACATTTCAGGAAGTCTTTCGCTTTTGACCTGGTTTCTTCCACCCACAGACTTGCTTACCACACCAGTATCCTTTTGTCACTTTTGGCCAGTGGTAATTTTATTGCTTCTTTCTGGCTTTTCAAAGACGGGCTTTGCTTTTCTCTCACCTGTGTCATTGAACAGAGGCAAGGATGGGAAGCTAATATGTTCTCACTTCCGTTTTAAGTCCAAAATTAAACATTTGTCTCTCGGATTGCATAGTAAGAGGCAATACAGAATGTAAACAAATATATTTCAATGGAATTTTGACAGGCATAGTATTTAGATATAGTTCACAAATGGGATGCGGTTATTTTTAAATAACTTGTATCAACATAGTTGAGTCCAAAGGACTTATTTAAATACTAAATATTATTTAAATGTATAATTAACTATTTAAATATTAAAACACAAATATCAAGGTTTCTGACCATTTAGATGAAGAGAGTACTTAGGAGACATGTCTGTAAGGAAAGATTCCTCAGGAAATTGGAGTAAAATGTAACCTTTCAAGAAACTGGGAAATTAAAATGTGTTTAAGACTTTGAACATCTGTATTTATTTCATAGGTTGGAACAAATGCATACATAATAATTAAGGAAAATGCTCAAAAGGATAGCTAATCTATGTCACTGCTAGGCTCCAAACAGAATTTCTAAAGACAAAAGTGTGGGTCTGTGATTGGCTCACCTTTATTAGTTTGGCAAAATGAAGGAAAAATTGAGATGATATAGATTCTCTTTGCCTCACACACATTTATTTCCCTCTTGCTATCACAGTGATCATTTAATTCATTGTAACTCTAGAAGTATTGACTGAGTGCCTACTAAGTACACAATTATGTGCCAGGTGCTCTGGGTGATTCAAAATTAAATAAGAAGCACTTAAAACAGGGGAGCAAGACAGGCCCAGAACAACTAAACATAATATTGCTTTTATACTAGTGCTATGAATAGAGTAATCAAATACCTCCTGACAGAGGAGAGCTTCACAGAGAAGTGGATTTTGCTAGTGGTGAAGCAGGGGAAGGTGACTCCAGGCAGAGGCCCGAATGGCCCCAGTACATCTAGGAAGGCTTAGAGTGTAGGCAGGATGTGAAAGAGATGAGGCTGGAAGGTAAGAGCAGGGCAGGTTACTAAAGGCCTTACCTGCTTGTTAAAGGGTATAGACTCTTCTGCGAGCAACGGAGGAAGAACCATGCTAACAGAAGAGTGTGAAACACATGGAAAGAATGCTAATGGTGTTGATTTCTGAGGCCCTTTAGTCTCCTGGAATAGTAAATGGCAAAATTTCTACTGAGCCTGAGAGTTTAGTAATGAGGCTGTGATACTCTGGACAGTGTAGGTAAGTGTTGAATAGTCGCTGTAAGGGATGTGAAAGGAAGGAAACCAGTAATGCGCGAGAAGATTGGCAAATTGCATCCTGCTAAAGATGAAAAATCTCCAATTTGTTATATGGTTGTTGAGCATAGTTATACAAACTTCTTGTGGCAACCTTCAACAATCAAGGGGAAGACAATGGGGTTGATATTACTAATAATTGATCATTTCACAGACACCTGGTTTTCTGATGTCCCCTCAGTCCACCAAATGCATGTAGTCACTCATTTTCCATCAAGATCTCTGATGAAGGCCAGAAATGTGCTGGGTGTGTCCTGCGGGGTGAGGGTGGAAATATTTTACCAAGAATAGACATTACACCTTTTTGACAAGAGACAAATGTTTCCTTCAAATGCTGCATTGCGCATATTGGAAACTGTAATGAATTCTTGTGCACCTTTCTGCATAGTTCACAAAGTCAGGCCCCGGCATTGAAACACCTTAGGCTTTCCTCACAAAATTAAATTTAATGTTACACCCTCCAGTAGAACGGTGCATAAATCAAGTATTGGATTTGCATGGACTGTAGCAAGCAGCTCCCTTCTGGACAAATATAAACCCAACTCTGAATATTATGTCAGGGGCAGGAACAAAGCAATCTAGGACTTCCAATAAAAGTCTGGTACCAAGTGTAATTCATGTTGGTATTACACTGCTCTGTCAAGCCTGTTATTAAAACTCTTGTTTTAACCTCCTTTTTTCATTTCAAAAGAAAATGTTTTTCTTGACCTTCCTGTATTCAGAAAACCAGTGCACAAACCAGTACTATTTATAAACTGGTGTCTACTAGCAACAACCATGGGCATATTTATTTTCTTTCTCCATCTACCCCACCCAACACAGAGTACAGGAAGGGGTACATATGAGTAATCAAGTGGAAAGAAACAAAACAAAGGACATTAAATAAAATACACATTGGGAGATTAGGAAACATGGATACTCACTAATGTTCTACCTCTGGCCACAGTCCCAAGAGAATGCTAAGAACAGGGTCAGAGCAGACAAGTTTAAAAAATGGTTCAATAGCCAACGTTAACGTACATTTGGAGGCAGAACATGCATCCAATTCAGGAAAAGTGAGCCTAAATATGCATCAGTTGGTCTTGTTTCTGGCCTCCAGCATATGCTGAGTTATACATTTTCTTCACTCATTTATTCCCTATCACAGGGTATCTGTACTATTTTTCTTACTAAAAGTAAAATCAGTGTGATGTGAAATTGAGTGAGGCCCTAAGACAAGAAGTATTTTTACAAATGCAAAGTGAGTCCACCCTAAGTCCCCAAAGAACATAAATAGATCACAAACTTGCACACATTCTACTCTGCATCAAGGCCTGTCATGTGTATTATGGAATGCTATAGTGCTATTATAAGCAGAGCCTGCTCCTGAAGCCAAGGGCATTTACAGGAAGGCATGGCTGTCTGGAACACATAACCAGGTGAGGATGTGAGCTTGAGAGCTATGCTGATGATTTGGTATCTGCAGTGTAATTTCTCCCAGCTGCTCACAAACATCTGTTAAAATTTGGAATGCTTCAAGATCGGAATCGGTGAAAGCAGGTGTCTGAAAAAATAAATTTACTAAGGATAGTAAATTAGGAATCATCCACTCATTTGTGAATGGAATACATCAATAAATATTTATTAAATGGATACAATATGCCAGTCAGTGTGATAGGTACTATGGAGGGATGTAAAAATGAATTAGACCTAGATTGTGCTTTCAGGGAATTTATATATAAAGGCATATGAGATATACAGAACTGTTGTACAAGGTAAAAGTGCCATAAGATATACAGATACAGTTCTATGTGGCATAAGAAGAAGGATATGTAGTTTCCAATTGGAGGAAATTAGGGAAGACTGAGCAGACAGGGTTTGGTTATGCAACCTAATTTGGGGCAAGAAAGGGAAATTCAGTGAGGGTGGAGGAAGAGGGCATGGCCGAACATATGCAAAGGGGAAATCCCATGTAGAGACCACGAGTGATGAATAGTGACTAATTCCACGTTACTGAACTAGTGAGTGAATGAAGACAGATAAATGGAAATAAGATTAAAAGGTAGATGGGATGGGGGATGGCCACTGAACACTGGACTAAGCAGTTTAGACTTTTAAAATTAAGCAATATGGAGCCATTGAAGTTTTTTGAGCAAGGAAATGACATAGTCTAATATATACTTTAGGAAGATTAATGTGGTCATAGCATATAAAGTAGACTAAAGAGGTGAAAGACTGGTATGAAGGAGGCTGGTTAGCCCTAGAGAGAAGTAATGAAGGCCTAAACTAGGAGAGTGGCAGTGGGAATAGACAAGAAGGGACAGAGTATTATACAAGTAGAATCTACAAGATGACAATAGATTGGTGAGCAACAAGAGAGGGTTGATGTGATTCAGGACAGGCTGCCCCAAAATAATGATACCTTTGCATATTGAATATTTAAGCTGAAGGACTTTGAGAAAATGGAAGAAGCAGGAAGTTCACTCTGACCTCCCCCGCCCACTGGCCCCAGCCTTATCCCCTTAAACAGGCCATAAAACCCTCCTATGAGAGGTGCCTTCCTATACCTGGAGGAAAAGACCATCCTTATCTCTGAAGACAAAGGGACAACAATAAGAATCCTAACAAATGTGCCTTGCTAAGTCCCCTTCAGTTTACTACAATTATTTCAAACTCCATAACCTATCATATTCCTCCAAGGCTGTCCACTCTTCATCAAACCTGCCATGAAATAGTCTTTATGTCCTTACAAAGACTCCCGTGTGACATAAAACTTATATTAAATAAATTTGTATGCTTTTCTGGTGTTTATCTGCCTTTGTCAAGTTTACTTTTCAAACCTACCCAGCCTGGGACCTACGAGTGTCAAGGAAAATTTTCTGAAGTTTTGACTGGGTGAATAGAAAAATTATAGATGGTAACAATAAAAACACAAAACTTTTACACTTTTTTCCTTTATCTTGAAAAGCTGTATGCTTTTGTAAAACAGAATACAATGTGGTTGGCTGCTGTCTTTTACCTGAGCTCAAAATGTAGTTTACAGGCAACTGCTCTTGTAGTCTCCCCATTTCACACAGTCATTTGGGGAAAGTTAAGGGACTTATTCTGAGTTGGAAGAAAGAGAAGGAATAAAATGTTTCTAAATGGTTGCTGTGGTTAAAATCAGCGTCAGAGTTGCTGGCATTTATTATGCTGATTATTTCACTAATATTTTTAGAAATCATCACAAAGAGCCAGAGTTTAGCATGTCCCAAATAGAACTAATGGATAATTGCAGGTACATTGACCTCGTTGATAATGACTTAAAGATTCGTATTGGAGTAGAACAGCATCTAGTCCAACCCAAGTTTATTTTGAAAGTACAGTCAGTCTACTTCATGGATCAGGTGTCTTCTAATTGACTGAAACACCAGGCAGGCTGATCTCTAAGCCAGACTGTCAATACTCATACAGAGAAAACCAGTGCCTCACCCCATGCCGTCTCTCAGGCCCAGTGATTAACTGTGCATCGGTCATTTAGCACATAAATGCAAAGTCCCCAGCGATGGAGTGTTGCCACAGGCCTCCTGCTGTGGAAATAAATGCCCTCCCACCTTGGCATGCTCAGAGCAGACACAAAGAATTTTCTTTAAAAGTGCTGAGTAGCAAAAGCACTCTTTTCATTTTTGAAACAGAGTCTTTTGATAAAGTTAATCCTACGTGTCAGGCAATGTGGACTGTGCTGCCTATTATCACTGCCCTCTGAATTTGAAATACATCTACTTTAATGGGAAACAGAAAGTGATTCTTTAGTGATCATTATGATCCTGTTTTCTAAAATTTGACATGTAACACCTTTTAAAAAATGTTGCCTCCAGTTTGGAAAAAATCATATAAGCCCTAGAAATCGTGACTATGGAAGGAATGAAGGTACTCCATTTTGAAAATTTCTTCTTTGCTCTTAGAAATCAGAGAAAGAAGAAAAGCAGATGGTGCAATTGTAGAGTCTGTTTATCACTAAGCAAATGCTAAAAGGCCCTTGCTTTCTCTGAAGATTCCTCAACCTATTAAGGGAATGAGCTGCATTTAATTTGTCTGTCAAGTTTCTGATTTTGTAAATTTATTAAAGCAATAAAACAGCTAGTATAATCTGGTTATTAATTCTAGTTGGTGCCTCTGCCTAGATTATTTGATCTAGGTTATGGCTACTGTAAAAGAGACATGGTTTCGTATAAAATGAAGCAACTGTTCTACCAAATTAGGTGATATCATTGGCGGGGTGGGCATGTCATAATCGGTGTCCTCACATCTCCTCTTGCCATCTCCCGAAATTATCCTCTGACCGGCAATAAATAGTTGTGGTTCTTGAGCTATTTAAGCCTGATTACGGTATTTGTTATGCATTTGAGAGTACACAATAATGCACAGTGTCAATTTTCAACTGTCATCATCATGATTAAAAAGGGTAGAAGAGAGTGATCCGCGGGTGGAGGAAGCTGTAATAAATAATAAGGATGCCATGAACCTCTAATCCAATCACAGAGTTCAGCCAAGTGAATAAAAATTCTAGCAAGATCTTTAACCAAAAAGTTGCTAAGCAAATGATGCTAGATTTTCTGATTAACAAACATTACTTCCTGTTGTCCAGCTATGTTATATCCTCAGCTGTTAGGGGATCCTGTTGTGAATACAGATGAGAAGAATGTAATTTACTTCAGAGAGGCACCCACACATGACCTCCTCATTAAAGGTTGGCTTATTGGAAGTTTTTTAATTTGAAAAATCATTTAAGTTGAGGGAGGCTGTCCAATCAAAATTCCAGTGAACGGAAGATTTCAGCATGAGAGGAAATGCCTAAACCAGTAGTGCAGCTGGGTTACAAAATCTTATGGGCTTTTTTTTTTTAACAGGCCTGACAAGTGTTCATTAGCTCTTTCCTTGTCAGTTCTAAGGAGCCAAGTGACAGCAGTGAATGCCAGCCTCTCATCTTGAGAGCCTCAGAGAGTGTCAGTGTGATGTCAAACATCCAGTCTGGCTGACTTCGTCACTGAACTGTCTGAAAAACTCTTCTTCTGTTGAAGCTCATTTTTAAACAATGATGAATCAAATAACAACAGCAGCAACAACAAGAAGGACCACAGCTGAAGTTAAAACAACATCAATCACAACTTTTATTAATAACCTGCCATGACCCAGTCACTGTACTGTACACTTGGCATGGGTGATCTCTTTACTCCTGACATACACAATGGAGGTTGATACTATTATTACCTCTGTATTACAAAAGAGGGAAAAGGTTAACTAACTTGCATTGACTAAAATGTGGTAGATTTGGGCCTCAAACTCAGGCAGTCTGATTTTTGTTCTGTTCTCCCATCTGTTATGCTATAGTCCCCTAAATGTAAATCATATAGACAAGATTTTAAAATTTGAATCTTGTTTTAATCTTGGAAGAGACTTTTTTTACTTAAGAGTTTCCTAAAGTTATTCTGTTTATAAAATGACTGTCATCCATTCATTTAAAAACTAGTAAGCAGCTGCTGTGTGCCTAGCACTGTGGATGTTAAGAAGATGAAAGATAAAATGCAGCCCCCGACTATAGAAAATGCTCTGTCTACTGGCTTAATTTAAACTAAGGTGTAACTATATTCATCTATCTATCTTTTAGGCATAATCATGGTCTTCATAGTCAACATGATGATAATGCACATATTTATATGGAGCTTAATCATTATAAAATGTTTTCAAATATATTATATCATCTATGGCTTACAATTTCCTATGAGGTAGGAGGGGCCAGTTGATTATCCCTAATTTATAGTAGAGGGAGCTGAAATTCACAAGATGAAGTTCCCTTCCCTTGGGTCTCCTGGGTCTAATTCTCAGGAATGAGCTCCATCCCATGCCAATGACATGTGTAGAGGCCCCTTGCATTTTGTTTTGGATGCTACATATCAAGAGAGGTATGAACTTTCCTTTGCATAAGTAGTAGTCCTTGCCTTAAAGACATTTTATTATATTTATTTCTTTCAGATAGGCCTGATGGAAGTCGGTCTGACTCTTAACCATGTTTAGCCCCAGTAGCAGGTCCATTTCCACCCACGATTCCGGCTGTCTCCTGACCTGCAGTGTGAGCAAATGAGATAAGTGCAAAATATTCCTACACCACAGGCTCCACGCTCTCCTCATATTCAGTCACGAAGACTAATGAATCCGAGATGATTGTGGTGGTAAAAATCCCAATGCAGTTTTTTGCTGTCCTTACTAATGAGAGAAAAATATAGTAGACCGTTGGCCTAAAGGCTCCAGATGCAATTCCTTTGTAACTTAGAGTGCATTAAAAAAGCTTCAGTCAGCAAGATAAGTTAATTTTTTTATGACCTTTATAAACTCTTTTAGCCTGTATCTCAGGAGCTTCTCTTAAAGATTAAATTTTAAAAATCCTTTTAGCTCAGGCCGACACAGCATCTGAGTCTTTTCTTGCTTCAAAGGCTACATCCAAAATCTATAAAGAAATTCTGTTCATGACAATTATTGTCAAAGTAATGATTAGGTAACATGTCATTTTTAGTTTTTACTGTTCTTGCCTCTACGATAGTAATCCAATAGAGCACACTTCTCCTTAATGTAAAAGTTGTGTAAAGGATGCATCATTCCCAGTCGACTTTGACTACATTTGCAAATTCTTGAAAAAGCAAATTGAATTGTCACTGGTAGCTCCTCTTTTGCATGATAACCATTGGGTTAAAGTGGGTATGTGGGGCACAGATATCAATACTTCATTAAAAGAAAAAAATCCTCACCCGAAGAACTGTAAAGTTGTATTAATATATCAGAGTCCATGGGCTTTAGTTGACCTCGTAGCACAGTTACCCAAATGTGATGGGTGTAATTGTGCAGGGGGAAGAATATTAGAGGAACGTGAAGGCTTTTCATCAATGGCATTACAGATTTCATTTATCGTACAAAACACATCGTTTCTTCTAAACTCTTTGGTTGTAGGGTATCTGTTTCTTTTAAACACTGTGTTTTTGACTGGCTTGATTGGTGACTACAAGAGTCATCATCCTAGGCATCTGTAACTACTTCTATTACATCCAACCTACTGACCCAGAAAATCTGTGGTTGACACAATTGATTTCTCCATAAGATTCATTCAGCATTTATTTTATGTTTGACATCCACCTACAGGGTCCCACAAAAACTCAGTTCCTACATCTCTGTGTCAGAGAAATGTAGCCCTTTATAAAGGTGTATACCCTGAAGTGAGGGGCTGGAACAAAGCATGAGTCCTGCTTAGAACAATTCACTAAAGTAATTAGACTTATTAAGACATATATGAGCTTTAATGTCTAGGCCACTGAGAACATGACTGCCAACCTCATGTGAGTTTTGCCTTTGGAAATAACAGTACCACCAACAGCACAACTACCACCAACCACCTACTACTACTACTACTACTACTACTACTACAACTACAACTACTACTACTACTATTACAACTACTACTACTAAACTAAAGAGAAAGGCTCAAATTATAGGACTTATTTTTGCCCTTTCAAACTTTACTCTGAATCAGTTCTTAATCTTGGCCCCATGTTACTTTCTATCTGTCCCTCTTGTAATCCCTCTTCCTTTGCCCCAGAAAGCATCTTGGTTTCAAACTAAGATACACAAGCCACATGCTTTAAATAGATGTTTGACAGTTATCTATTACTTTCCATCTATATCTCTATGCTATCTCATTATATAAAAAGGTTACATGATTTTTTTCAAGGCATATAGATAATTAAGTGCCAGATTCAGAATTCAGCCTCAATTGTTTATCTTATAAATAGATTGACATCTTCCTGTGTGTCCTAAAATCTAATGATCTGGCTTGATCATGCATCATCTCATGAATTTTGTTAAGAAATGAGCCATGGGAAAGAACATGGAGGTCTGTATAAAAAATGTGGTAGTGGTCTTTGCTTACTGAATTCACATAATTAAGCAGATTGAATTATTTTTCTTTGTATCTCATTAGCTGAGACTTCTCAGGTTGGCTGAGCCTCAGGTCTAATCAGGCCTACTTAATATTTAAGACTTTTCAGTGCGTTTCTAGTAATCAATATCAATGTTTTAGTTTTAGCAGTTTATTGGTAATATGCAGGGACCACATTTTCTAGAGAATTCTCTTTTGATTTGACATAGAACAATATAAAATGTTTTATTAACCATATACATGACTAGACAGAAAGCTCTTAAATTGAATACTCTTTTAAATTTCTTTTCATTCTACTAAATGTTGTTTTCACTCCATGAAAAGAAATGAGTGAATGTAATGATTTTGGAGAGGAAGCAGCATCATTGGTTTTATCAAAGATGAAACGCTTCCAGGGACCTTGGAGCTGACTTTTTCTATAGAACCACCATGAAAGATCTGAAGATCATTATTTACTAGAAATAAAGGAACAAGGCAGAAATCGATTACTATGACACTAGATTTATGTTTCCATTGCTCTCTATATACATCTCTTTTGGTCCTATCTTCATGGGGAAGATATTTAATACATAATGGAAGGAGGCTGTTGCATTTGATTTATTTTTTATTATTTTTGGCATTCCATGGAGAAGATTCTGGAAATTGATACTGTTTGTGTGTGTGTGAGTCTGAGTATTCTGGGCACAGTGTAGGTTAAAAGGTCCTGAAGAGATAAGGAAACTTCCTCTACTTGCTGGGTACTCGTTTAATAAGTGAAGCATATTATGCACTCATAGAAGACAGTTGCTTTTCTTTGTTTATATGTTTTACATAAGATTTTGAGCACCGATGCAAAGGCTAAGTTAGCCATAATAGTAGCAAGACAATGCTTTGTAGTCTTGAAGTGACTCTCACTTACCCTAGCTAACTGTCTGCCACCTCTCTGCCACCTCTGGGCCAAGGACCCCTATGAAATCTACTACACAAGCATGAGCAAACCCTTACACTTGGTTACTTCTAACTGAGATAGAAAGTCTTGGTTCCAACATTAGGGTCACTAAAGGCTAAAGAAAAATAGAGAAAATTTAAGAAGTTGATAATAAAAAGGCTGGAGTTTGACCCCATCATAACTAAATTTTCCCAAGTCTTAGATTTTTCCTCAATATATACCTTGCCTTCTAAGATGGCTACCTTCAGTCACAGACACTTGCTGAAATTTTTCCTGACATTTCGCCTTTCCAGCTCTAAGTTATTTTTACATAGTGGGCCCCATTGTGATTTCTACCACTTCAGAACTGGTTCTTGGTGATATTGCCCTTTTTTCCTGTTCAAAGAGCAGAGAAAATTTCAAGTTGACTCTTCCTCTGGAGTTCTCGTTTGTCTGAGAGACTTGCCTCACTCATGGCTGATTGTTAGGACTATGGTGTTGATCATTTTTCCTGAAAGTATGATAATTCCATAACAATATGCTGGATAATAAGCTCTAACAATAACAGGAGGATGCTTTTTTCTACTCTATGCCAGTGTGCCAGATATAGAGGTCCAAAGAAAATTAGGAATATTAATTTGGAGTTTAGGAAAAGGAATTACATATTCAGGACTTGTCAGCATATAGATATGAGTGATTGACGCAGTTAGATTTCCCTGGGAGAGTGTTAGTAATAAAATGCAGATGGAGGACAAAATCCTGAGAAATAATAGCCGCAGTAAGGGTAGGAGATTCATAGCAGAAGACTGAGAAAACAGAGGTGGAGCAAGCAGCAGTGTTGTAGAAATAATGTACTAAATGCCGCATTGTGGTCAGGCAGGATCAGGATTATAAACACTCACTGCGCTGGCCTCAGGAGGTAATATACCCGTTTCTAAGGCTAGGTAATAACTGTAAGTTTGCTTGGAACTTTCTTTATCAAAGTGAGTCCTATTTGAAAATTAGTCAACATTTTTAGCTAAGATGTTTCTTATCCAACTTTTTTCCATATCCCCCAAAGTTAGTGCATTTTGGGGGAGGAGCTGTGGAGTCAGTCTTTCCTTCAAAAGTGAGGGAAAGAATTGAATAAGAAACATTGCTATGCTTTACTTTGGCAATTGCAGCAAACACTTTCACTGAATTTTGAAAATGTTTGCTCACTCACAAAACTCGAAGTGGTTTGAGGAGCAAAAGTTTGGAGCACGAGTGTGGTGCTCCACAGACTATTCATCAGTTTATCCTTACCCTCCACTGGTCCGGTTTACATGCTCTCCCTTGTTAGTTGGTCACTCCTCACTTCTGTAGCTTCCCCTAATTCAGGAGAAGTTGTTTGTTTCATCATGCAACAGTCCTCGAGTTTGTTTAATTTGTATGCCTATAAACACTCTTTATATGTTATTATCATGAATGTTATTAAAAAAATGATAGCTACCAAATACTATTTCCTATGTGCTATACATTGTGATATCTCCATTACATGGGTTACTTTATCTGATTCTCTCACACACAAAACAACCTATGGGAAGTATTAGCCCCATCTCATGGAGTAGAAAACTGCGACACTAGTTTGCAACAGCCAATGAGGTGGCAGAACAGGAGTTTAAATCTGGGTATCTTTGGTGTTTAAGTCCTTGGTCTTCACCACTATTTATACTCTTCCTTAATTATTTGTATGATCAATGGTTAATATATTATTCCCTACACTTTTAAGTTGTGGTCCTTGACTTGTGATTATTCTGCCTTCAAATTTGGTGCAGTCATAAATTTAGATATAATAAGTAATTGCAATTTTGTTCTTAAACTGTGCATGCATCTCCATTAATCTTAATAAATAATAATTGGGATGCTTATTAAAAAGTTCTTAGGAATTCTATCTACTACTTTTTGAAATGTCAAGCTAAGAGTAATAGAGCATTAAATGATATATTAAAACATTCCAGAAGTCAAGTTTTAAATTTAAAACAATCACATATTTTAAGGAACAAAATGATGATTACTAGTATTTCCCCCAGCAATAGGAAATTCCAAATTTCTTCTTTCGTTATTTATATTAATATGTATAAGAGTCTATCCAGGGCTTGCCAGGGCTTCCCTTGTGGCGCAGTGGTTGAGAGTCCGCCTGCCGATGCGGGGGAAACGGGTTCGTTCCCCGGTCCGGGAGGATGCCACATGCCGCGGGGAGGCTGGGCCGGTGAGCCATGGCCGCTGAGCCTACGCGTCCGGAGCCTGTGCTCTGCAACGGGAGAGGCCACAAAAGTGAGAGGCCCGCGTATAAGAGTCTATCCAACAGAAAGACATATTTTTAAAAACAAATATATTTTAATGCACATTGGAATATATTGGTTGTGCCCCTTACTCTACTTTAAGCACTAAAATAGCTCAGCTGTGAATATATTACATGATCTCATCATTTTCTAATCTCTGATTTAGATTTTCAATGAGAGAAGTTAAAAGATTTTAGGGAAGAGTGATATTTACACAGATCTAAATAATGAAAATTGGGAATTTCTGAAGTTATGGACTTTTAAAAATGTGTCTCTCATGTGTTTGTAAGAGATGAGTGTATTTGTTAGAAAATAGGACCTTGTAGGCCAAATGCCCAATTCACAACTGAAGCCTCAATAGGTAAAGAAAAGCTATTGAAGCAGAATGTTGACCGGAGTCCTGCTAAATAAACACATCACACACTGGTAGATCTTTTGCTGCCATCTGCATGGAATTGAGTTCCACCTACTGGGAGTGTGTTGGCTCTCGTTTGAACTGGGCAATCATGTTTTAAAACATGCACTAAAAGAGCCTTATATATCTTAGTCACACACAATAAAAGAAAAGTTACCCTGCCTTTATTCAGAATCAATAGATGATGTCTTCTGAATAAAAATCAGGAAATTCTAGGACATAAAATTTTGCACCCTGTATTCACTGTCTTCATATCTTTCTTCATCAACGCCTGACACCTCCAACTATAAATGTAGGTGTTTCTCAGCCTACAGTACAATTGCTCTCCTGCAAATCTTTTTTTCAGGTTGGAGGCAGATCAACAGTAGCACTCTGATAAGAGCAAATGACTGGGTTCTGAACCTCCAAACCTCTGAAACTCACGGAAAGCTGACAAGGAGCAGTCCAAGCTCCGTCATTAGAGCGCTGATGGCTGTCAGAGAGGGCTGGAACAAAAGTGCTGCTTGGGGCAAATCTGTGTCAGTTGTGTGAGTGCCCTCCCTTCTTGTGGGCATCGAAACACCCTGCTGCTTGTCGAGCTCCCAGTAGATGTGCACACACCTGTCAGGTTGTCTGTGTCCTTTTTCAGTTTCTCCCACACACGGGGTGTTTTCAGGCTGTACAATCTCTGAAAACATCAGAATTGTGTTCCAACATTTATCAATAACAATTTATAGCTGATGTATAGCTTTCTGGAAAAGAGTAGGAATCCACTGAAGCCTAACAATGCAGCCCTTACAAAGGTTTTTTCCAGGACTGGGATCAATGTCATCAGTGAAATTTATGGGAATGCCATGAACCCCTTTGAGATGCAGTGGCATTCTCTGCAACCTTTCCTGGATCCCATCATTTATGGTCTAATAAGGTCTTTCCTGCCATAGGAAAAGGCTTTTATTTTGTCACTACCTCTCAGGTGTACCTGTATTAATAAAAACAGCTATTTCTTTGTTCTATTGTGGCCTGCCTGAGAGAGTCATCTCCTGTGGCTTCATCGACCTACCTATTGGGTTCTGATGTGGTTTCCTTCACTGGATCTGTTTGTTCAAGTGAAACTTAAGGGCCAGACACTAGTTCCTAAGAGCTCTCTGAGGTAAAAATAAAAAACAAAATATAAAACTTGTCCATAAAATATTTCACATTCCCTGCATGTTTAAAACCTGTTAAATGGACACTTATTGAATATTATCTGACTGAAACAATCCAAGGATCCATAGAAAAGGAGTAGACTGTGGTATGTTGGATACACATTTGCTCCAAATTTTTGGCCACCTCAACAGAAGTGGGAGTGAGGCGCAGAACTGTGGGTCTTGGGGTCTTTGTGTCTCTGTCAGGTGGATTCTAGTTCATCTTGATGGTGTTTTCAAGGCTGACTTCAATATATACTAAACTTATTAAAGGCTATCCCTTTGAGAGACAGGTCTCTAGCTCACTCTTGGGAAGTTATTGATGGGATTCCAGCTTCCCTGAAAAGCACTCAATCATTTAGGGAAAACAGGTTTCATTTCCATGATATACACATACAATATAATATACACTCTTACATAACCACATTTATATGCACACTTGTGCTTATAAAGGTACACACATTATCCACACACATGTGTGTTTGTATTTCCATGAGTTCTAGGAAAGATGTTTTAGGAATATTACATTTTAGGAATAATACATCATTACTTGTCATGCTTTTTCTCTGAATGAATAATGCTTTATTTTCTTAATGTGATCATCGCAGCCTTAGGTCAGTAATGGGCTGCAGACAGAAGCCAGACTTCCTTCTAAGACTTAATTCACATCTTTGATTCAAAAAGATGTCTCAGACTATGCAAAGCAGGCTTCTGAGGTAAAGTCTGGTTAGGGAGAAAATCTAGATGGGAAGAAACGGGAAGTTCTCACTCTATCAAGGCACCATCTGTCCTTTACTAGCCTTGAACATCCTTATTGCTGGTTACTGTACCATGGACCTTACAATTTTCACCATTAATAATTTTGGTGTCAAAGTTAAAACCATAAAGCCTTTATTAAATGACATAATGGTGAAGGCAACCTAAGTACCTGTATTAATTTCCTAGGGCTGTCGTTGGAAATTACCACAGACTGGGTAGCCTAAACAACAAAAATGCATTCTCTCACAGTCTGGAGGCTAGGAGTCTGAATCAAAATGTCAGCAGTGCCATGCTCTCTCTGAAGGCTCTAGGGGAGGATGTGATCCATGCCTTTCTCTTACCTTCTGGCGTTGCTGGCAATCCTTGGTGTACCCTGCTTGTAGACACATCACTTCAATCTCAGTCTCTGTCATTACATGGTGTTCTTTCTGTGTCTCTGCTTGTCTTCTCCTCTTCTTATAAGGACACCAATGATGTTGAGTTAAGGGTTCATCCTAGTCCAATATGATGTCATCTTAATTACATCTTCAATGACTTTACTTCCAAATAAGATCAAAATCTGTGGTTCTGGGAAGGGCATGAATTGAGGGGATGCTATCAGTACAGTACCTAAGAGGGTATTATGGTCCTTCATTGATACACTCCTTAATGCACCAAGTTAATATAAGAACTTGCTGTTACTTAGAAGAAAATAGAAAAGGTAAGTATGGGGAGGGGGGCAAAGATGGAGAAATAGAAAATGTTCAGAAAAGTAATGTTCAGTGGAGTAGCCACTAGCCACCTGTGGCTATTTAAATTTGAATGAATTAAAATATTAAAAAATAGAAAAATTAGTGTCTCAGTCTCACTAGCTATATTTCAAATGCTTGACAGAGACATGTGGCTAATATCTACTCTATTGGACAAGGCAGAAATAGAACATTTCCATCATTGCACAAAGTTCTTTTGGACAGTTCTAGTCTAGAATCCATCATGTGGAAGAGCTACAGTGGAGATTCTCAGGAAAGATGAAGATGGGAGAAATTCCTGGGAGTAATGTTGTAGCAGGAGAGGAAACCCTGAAGGAGGGGGTGAAAGTGAAGCAAAGCACTTATAATATTATAGTGTTACCTGGGGAAACTCAACCGCTGGATGTGGCTCTCCTCTCTTGACCCTGATATTTTGCCTTGCAGAGAGCAGGTATTCACAAAATACTTGTTGAGCCATTAAAGGAAAAGATGAATACTTCAGTCAGGATGGCATGTCATTGAGACTGTAATGTTGCTGACAGAACAGTATGATTTCCCTGTAGATTTCTGGATGACAGTGCAAATAAATATTAGCAAATATCCATATACTGATCTTCACTTAAAGCATGGGGACACCTGCTTTTCATGCATTACTCTTTCACTAGCACCATCTGCACACTGCTCCAACTCATTGGTTCCCTAGAAGCACAAATAGCTGTCTTCTCTCTCTTTCAAGGAGTGACATTATGAGTAACATTATGCTACTCATGCCCTTTGCACTTGTATTGGTTCAACAATTTTCCTTTTGACTGCCATTATGGTGCCCTAATACAAAGCCACCATCCACTACTGTGTATGCCCAGAGCACTGTGGCAAATCCTTTCCTGACAATCATCTGTCTTCCCACAAGGTGAGAAGAGCAAATTACAATTGGGTTTGAAAGGCATGGGTAACTCACCTTGTCCCTGGGGCTTTGACAGCCTCCTGTTGTAGTGCCCACTGACTGGAGGGCTCAGTTCATTTCTCAAGCCTGGATTTACTGTGACCCCTTGTCACAGCTCTGTGATGAGGGAGAAGTTAAGGGAATTTTCATCTGTGCAGTGAATACTTGTAGTAGCTCCCTGTAGTGACCCTCCAACACACACACACACACACACACACTCACTCACATGTGTTGATACATCACTATCTATTGTCATCAATATACAGAGAAGTTATTCTATAAGTCCCAAAGCAAATTTAGAAGACCTCCTAATTTCACCTATTTATTTTTATCAGCTCAATTTTGATTGTAATGTAGACACAGACAGGAAGGAGCACTTTTATTCAACATTGAATAGCACTGAGAAACCAATAGGTACATTCCAAATAAATAAATCACCAGGATGTTGCCTTGTGAAAGTGTTTTGGAATGTATATCTTTTGTTATTTGAATGCAAGAGACTACTATTAACCAATATGAAAGAGACACTGTGAATGATGAGTAGCATTACATATTTATCAAATAAATTGTCTCAACTTCAAAAGGTAATAAAAAACATCTAATTTTCTCTTTTGGATAATGAAACATGTTCTACAAATTAAATTCAAAGTATTCAAAATTACATTGACTGAAAATGGATTAAGGGTTACTTGGTGTCAGAGGTGGGATGGGAGTTGGAATTGACTGACTGCAAAGGGGCAGCATGAGGGTAAGGGAACTTTTCTGTATCTTGATTTGATGGTAATTACACAGTTATGTATAATTACCAAAACTCAGCAGACTGTACACTTAACATGAATGATTTTATTTTATGTTAATATCTTAATTAAAAAGTTAACATAAAAATTCAAAACATTCAAATTGCAATTCAGAATTTGCAATGTGTAGAATGTGTTAAAGAATGAAGACTTTCAATAATTGAGACTATAATATATGTTACCATAGGGGATGTTTTTCAAGTCTATAACTAGATGAGAGATTTTCTGATGAAATATTGTTTGGATGAAATTGACACCATATGTGGATGGAAGGCTACTCTTCCCAGCCCCTTTCCTGTTAGCTGGGGCCTTGTAATTGGTTCAGTTCAATGAACTGTTACTGGATTTGACATGAACACAAGGAAAAACTCTCTTGTCTTCTGCCTAAGCAATACTGGAAGCCACATGCTGAAATGGCACTGTTGAAAGAAAATAGAGCCAATCTCAGCCAAATACAGTGTGTAAACATGGGATGAAACCCCTTTACCAAACTCCACTGGACATGTAGCATCAAGAAAAAATGAACTTTTTGTTGTGTTAATGTATTGAGATTTAGTGGTTAAATTGTTACTGCAATATAACATAGCCTGTGTTGATTAAAATAATATGTTGCCATGATTTCAAAATCCTCAGAGTTTAATGATCATGGGTCCATTTGAGGTTTGCCTCACTGAAGAGTCTAGATTTTGACAAACATACTACTAGTAGGCACTGTTGATAAAAGAGGAATTCAGGTGATGACCCTCTACCTGGTAATTCACACATGAGAAGAGAGAGACTGGGCAATAGTAACCTGAGTAGCCATCCCTATATGTCCTTACCATGGGGGTGTTCTGGGATATTGTGAGATTACCAATTGATACCTTCGTCAGAGACAGAATTCACCTGAAGATCCTTGACCTCTAGGTTAAAATATGTAACTATGAGCCTAGTGTTTCCCTAATAGCATAGAGCATATAAGACAGAGCAGAGAATTTATCAACTGACCTAGGATTCAAGTTGAAGCCTCCTTGTTTGTCCTTTTCTTGCTGTCTGTGCATTCCATGAATCTTACTTCCATCAGTACTTTGCTACCTCTTACCATTTTACATCAAATTGTTAACAGATAGGGTCCAGTTTCTCATTAAAGAAATGAATTCTTGGCCCTGTTGATATTATTGCCTCATCTTTTACTAAGTGTGTCAGCTGGTGAAATCTCTTTAATACTGTTCACAAACCCTCATTACTGTTAGTAAATATCCAAACGTTTTAAAAGAATTTATTTGGAAGGGGCACTGGCCTTTTGGGAGTGTAACTAAAAAACCAGTTAAGCAAATTTCCAGTAGTAGTAGCTAAAAGTAAACCCAGTGAAAGAATGTATTGATCAGAGGGACAAGAAAAAGTATGCAGTGAGTTTTCTTGAAATTGAAAAATGGCAAAGGATAAAGTTAAAGGCAGTCAGGTGGAGAAAAGTACTTTTCTAATAAGTGAAAAGACAATTTTGTAGGTTCATGCTACTGATAAAGAAACAGACTATGTGACTATAATTATTCTGTTTTTGTCTCACAAAGAGAAGCAGGAAAGGAGATGGAGGGGAAACAGTGTTTTTCTTTTCCACTGAATCCCTTTTCATTTGAGATGAGATGCTAAACACTAACGACCACGAAAGCCTGTGGCAATTAAAACTTCATCTTGCTAAAAAAGTTGAAGTCATTGCCTGAAACAGGAGAAAGACTAAAAGACAGGAGGTGATGCAGTAATTTTTCCCTTCTATCCCTCTCCTATATCAGAGATACAGGACATTCCAGTATATATGTATTCGTTTCTACATTCTTTCTTCTCATGCAGAATTTTTTATTTTTTAAATTTTTTATTGAAGTTCAGTTGATTTTCAATGTTGTGTTAGTTTCAGGTGTACAGCAAAGTGATGCAATTATACATATATATGTATATATATATATATACACACACATATATTCTTTTTCAGGTTCTTTTCCCTTATAGGTTATTACAAAATATTGAGTATAGTTCTCTGTGTTATACAGTGGGTCCTTGTTGGTTATCTATTTTATATATAGAACTGTGTATATGTTAATCCCAAACTCCTAATTATCCTTCCCCACCTTCCCCTTTGGTAACCATAGTTTGTTTTCTATGTTGGCAGGTCTATTTCTGTTCTATAAATAAGTTTCATTCAGGATTTTGAAATAAGGAATTGGGATGCCTTAGAGTTGATAGACCTCTGGGGCTCTTGCTTTAACTCATTCTTCTGGTGTTGATCTGTATTCAAGGGGTCACATGCATCCTAAGCCCCACTAAAACCCATTTAGAGAAATCATTGATTTAGAGTTTCTCTCCTGGTGCTTAAATATCATGTTACTAATATTACATACTATTCAGTAATCTGTTTAACTAATTGTAAATATTTATAAATTACTCTAAAGTTGTTTAGATCTTAAGTATAGCATACTCAGGGGTGAGAGTGAGTTGTGCAGTGACTGCACGAACAAGGAGCTTCTTCCTCAAAGTCAAGGCAAGAGTTTGTTTTTTGTTAATGAATCTACAATTTATATAAAGAGAGAGAAAAAAAAAAGAAAGCTATTAGGAACTGTGTAGTGAAAAGCAGGTAGAAATCTCCTACGGTGTTTAACAGGTGGAGGTGAGGAGGGAGGGATGGGGAGGTGGGGCAGGGCAGCAGGCATCTGGATGCAGGTGGGAGAGGGGGTGCAGGAGGAATACCAGCTGCAGCAGACAGACACATAAGCAAAATAACAACAACAACAAAACCAAAAAAACCCCCAAAACTAATTTTCAGTATTTTATCATAATTTGGGAGAGAGATCCTGGAAAGTCTTAAGGGTAAGATAAAACTGATTTGGGGTCAATATAAACAATATTCTAAGCTTGAAAAAAAGGAATTGATGTCTTTTAAAGTACACTATTTTCATCATTGTAGTTAGGTACATTAAGAAAAGTTATAAAAGCGTTTCTAGGTTTACTTTGTTAAACTAATTAAGCAAGGGGGCCGTTACACTGAGGTGATTCTAATGACTTAGAAGCCTACATAAGCAAACCAAAACCTAAGCCTGTAAATGCCTCAAGGTTAAGAAGTGGAAACCCAAGGACAACCAATCATAAACAGCCAATTAGGCTTTCCAAAAATAATGCAACCGCTTCCCATGGTGGAGTGCTTCTAACTACTTCCTGTCTGGCGTTGCTTGATTTGAGTAGATTTTTGCTCAAATAAACTCTTACATTTTTTAGTATGCCTTAGTTTGTCTTTTAACACCTTATAACCTCAGTTCCCCAGTCTGATTTTTCTAAGAAGGTCTTAATTGGGTCAGCTGAATTCTTCCAACGAGGCTTCCTCCTAACCCCTGTTTTGGGGGAGAAACACTCTCATTACTCCTAAATCCATAGAGTAAATTACATGTTTTGAGTTTCAGGATATTTTTTAAGTCTTATTAGCAGAGTTTTAATTTCATCTCTTACATATTGTGTTACTTCATTCTTTATTTTAATCAGCCCAGAAAATAGCAACTTGTTCTTAGTCTAATAAAAATAAATAATGAAGAATGTTTTTCAGGGTCAGAAAACCATGGGGGAGCCTCCTTAAGCCTATTTGGCTAACTAATTCTTAGGTGGCTTCTTACCCACTTCTCGCTTGTTTCCTTTGGTCACAGGTTTTTTTTTTGTTTTGTTTTGTTTTGTTTTGCGGTACACGGGCCTCTCACTGTTGTGGCCTCTCCCGTTGCGGAGCGCAGGCTCAGCAGCCATGGCTCACGGGCCCAGCCGCTCTGCGGCATGTGGGATCTTCCCGGACTGGGGCACGAACCCGTGTTCCCTGAATCAGCAGGCGGACTCTCAACCACTGTGCCACAAGGGAAGCCCCTGGTCACAGGTTTTTAATCCACATTCTTTCCCATTACAAGCTTTTACCACCCATGTTTCAAATTTACTGCAAAATGGGGGAATTTTCATCTTTCTCCTTGCCGTACTCTACAGTAAGTGTACCGGACTTTTGTATTTGAAGGATTTACTCTTAATCACTGTGAAGAAATACAGGTACAAAATAACAAACATGGACAGAAGTCGGCATTATCAAATGTTATACAGTCTTCATAGTGCTTGTTCATGGTCTATAGTCCTACACTTGATTTCTCTGATGCAACTGCAGAAACATCTGGTGCTGGAAGTCTCTTGATGATCTTCGAAGCCTGACCATCTAGGTTGAAGGTGAGATCAAGCTGCTCAATTGTAGCCCTAGAGAGATATGGGTTGACACCATTCCAGTGCTTGGAGAGAGTCTCAGTCTTTTTCAGAACTTGTGTCCCAGTTTTTCTTCCCACTTAGTTCATCTGTTCTGCCCTGTGCCAAAGGCCGTTGTGGGATTGGTTTCTAATATTCTTAGCCATTCTTGCAGCCCTTGCCAATGCCCTCATCTCTCTGGAAGATTCCCCTAGCTGAGAGCGAAGGAAGGCCCTTGTTCTTTTGCAGGAATTCTTCTCCTGGGTTTCAGACCATCCTGCACTGATCCAGAAATTTGTTTTGCTAGCTCTCATAGCATCCTTTTCTTTTGCCTTACTCTTACTGGCCATCACCACAGCATAGCGTATTGACCAGGCAGTGCAAACCAAGCATTGGGCTGGGCACTTTATATCGGTTGTAATGTCCTTTTGATTTTGTTTTCTTCCTTTCTAGCAGTGTGTCGGTAAGGCTGATGGTACCTTTATTGTAAGCAGATTTTTCCATCTATTATTCCAAGCAAACATCTGAGCATCATCTTTAGAATGGCTGTGTGACCCTAAAATTGTTTTTATAGCCTTCATGCTTTCCTCGTTATTTTCTCATTCTCATAACACTAGCAGATTTGTCCCTTTCCTCATTCAAAGAGCTCACGTGTTTTCTTGGACTTTTCAATGAGTATTGGTTCCTAATTGAAGGGAAACCACCAGTTCATATGGTCCTCAGAAAAATGCTCTGAACCCATTGAGTGGGTTAACTCAGTAGTTCTGAAACTTCAATGTGCATGGGAATCATTTGGAGAGTTCTTGTTACAAATAGAAATTCTTGGGCTCCACCCTAGTGCTTATAATTAAATAGACCTGGGGTTAGGCCCAGGAGTTTGTTTTTAACTATCATCCTGGGTGATTCTGATGCAGGTGATATGGAACTACATTCTTAGGAAACTGGTTTGACCTGCTTGGGTATGGTTCTCACCTTTGTCTACTACCTTGTGTTCTCTAGTGATCACTGCTTTTGATGTCCCCATTCATTTCCCCTAGACAGATCAGGTTTATACAAGCCAGTGCAGACAGGTCAAATCCACTCCAGGCACAATTTCCATGAGGGAAGAAAAGGCTTTCCTTCCTCCCTCTCACAAATAACTTTTAACACATACTCAAAAGGGTAAGTAAAGTATCTGGAGATGAAATAATATTTTTAAATGATTTGCAAGGTACTATTCAAGTCAATAAATAATTATTTTACTTATATTAAATAGTGAATGTGTACTCCTATTAAGATTGTTAAATTATATACATTATGTAATTAACATACACACAACAGTACAGAAAATAATATAAAATAGACACATATGAACACACACTACTGTATTAACACATTAACATTTTACCATATTTTAACAAATCTTTAATGTCTATATTTTAAAACTTTTACCACTTACGTTCTTACCTGTAAACAATAAAATAGTGTTCTTTTAGGCACTTTTAAATTTTATGTAAATCGTATATACTGTATGTATACCTCTGTAGATTTTTAAAAATCAACATTGATTTTGATATTCATGTTGCTCCAATTAAGTTACTTCAACTTCTGTATAGTATTCCCTTCTATAGACCACAGTTTATTCTTTTAATGATGATTATTAGGTACTAACCAATTTTTTTTAGCTAATAAAAACACTGTTGAATCACACAGGTGTACTAGAGTTTCTTTAGGTTTCATCACCTAGATGTGACATTGCTATATTCTAAGAACTGTGCATTTGTAATCTAAAAATTGTACATTTAACATAAAAGCCAAAGGAAATAATCAGACAACTAAATCTTTTATTTTATTAAAAATTCACATTGAAACAACTGATATTTTTTTAAACTTCTTTATTGGAGTATAATTGCTTTACAGGGTTGTGTTACTTTCTGCTGTATAACAAAGTGAATCAGCTATATGTACACATATATCCCCATATCCCCTCCCTCCTGCGTCTCCCTCACACCTTCCTTATCGCACCCCTCTAGGTGGTCACAAAGCACCAAG
This sequence comes from Neophocaena asiaeorientalis asiaeorientalis, assembly GCF_003031525.2. Lineage (NCBI taxonomy): Eukaryota > Metazoa > Chordata > Mammalia > Artiodactyla > Phocoenidae > Neophocaena > Neophocaena asiaeorientalis. The sequence goes on from NW_020174289.1 coordinate 861,449, forward strand.
CTGATCTCCCTTTGCTATGCAGCTGCTTCCCACTAGCTATCAATTTTACATTTGGTAGTGTATATATGTCAATGCTACTTTCTTGCTTCATCCAAGCTTACCCTTCCTCCTCCCCCGTCCTCAAGTCCATTCTCTATGTCTGCGTCTTTATTCCTGTCCTGCCCCTAGGTTCATCAGAACCTTTTTTTTTTTTTAGATCCCATATATATGTGTTAGCATATGGTATTTCTTTTTCTCTTTCTGACTTACTTCACTCGGTATGACAGACTCTAGGTCCATCCACCTCACTACAAATAACTCAATTTCATTTCTTTTTTTGGCTGAGTAATATTCCATTGTATACATGTGCCACATCTTCTTTAACCATTCATCTGTTGATGGACACTTAGGTTGCTTCCATGTCCTGGCTATTGTAAATAGTGTTGCATTGAACATTGGGGTACATACCTCTTTTTGAATTATGGTTTTCTCAAGCTGTATGCCCAGTAATGGGATTGCTGGGTCATATGGTAGTTCTGTTTTTAGTTTTTTAAGGAACCTCCATACTGTTCTCCATAGTGGCTGTATCAATTTACATTCCCACCAACAGTGCAAGAGGGTTCCCTTTTCTCCACACCCTCTCCAGCATTTATTGTTTGTAGATTTTTTGATGATGGCCATTCGGACTGGTGTGAGGTAATACCTCATTGTAGTTTTGACTTGCATTTCTCTAATGATTAGTGATGTTGAGCATACTTTCATGTGGTTATTGGCAATCTGTATATCTTCTTTGGAGAAATGTCTTTTTAGGTCTTCTGACAAATTTTGGATTGGGTTGTTTGTTTTTTTGATATTGAGCTTCATGAGCTGCTTGTATACTTTGGAGATTAAGCCTTTGTCAGTTGCTTCATTTGCAAATATTTTCTTCCATTCTGAGGGTTGTCTTTTTGTCTCGTTTATGGTTTCCTTTGCTGTGCAAAAGCTTTTAAGTTTCATTAGGTCCCATTTGTTTATTTTTGTTTTTATTTCCATTTCTCTAGGAGGTGGGTCAAAAAGGATCTTGCTGTGATTTATGTCATAGAGTGTTCTGCCTATGTTTTCCTCTAAGAATTTTATACTGTGTGGCCTTACATTTAGGTCTTTAATCCATTTTGAGTTTATTTTTGTGTATGGCATTAGGAAATGTTCTAATTTCATTTTTTTCCATGTAGCTGTCCAGATTTCCCACCACCACTTGTTGAAGAGGCTGTCCTTTCTCCACTTTACATTCCTGCCTCCTATTCATCAGTGTCTTATAGTTTCCTACATACAGGTCTTTTGTCTCCTTAAGTAGGTTTGTTCCTAGGTATTTTATTCTTTTTGATGCAATGGTAAATGGGAGTGTTTCCTTAATATGTCTTTCAGATTTGTCATTAGTGTATAGGAATGCAAGAGATTTCTTTGCATCAGTTTTGTATCCTGCTACTTTACCAAATTCATTGATTTAGCTCTAGTAGTTTTCTGGTAGCATCTTTAGGATTCTTTATGTATGGTATCATGTCATCTGCAAACAGTGACAGTTTTACTTCTTTTCCAATTGGATTCCTTTTATTTCTTTTTCTTCTCTGATTGCTCTGGCTAAAACTTCCAAAAGTATGTGGAATAATAGTGGTGAATGTGAGTAACCTTGTCTTGTTCCTAATCTTAGAGGAAATGGTTATAATTTTTCACATTGTTCATTGAGAACAATGTTGGCTGTGGGTTTGTCATATATGACCTTTATTATGTTGAGGTAGGTTTGCTCTATGCCTACTTTCTGGAGAGTTTTATCATAAATAGGTGTTGAATTTTGTCAGAAGCTTTTTCCACATCTATTGAGATTATCATACGGTTTTTATTCTTCAGTTTGTTAAAATGATGTATCACATTGAATGATTTGTGTATATTGAAGAATTTTTGCATTCCTGGGATAAACCCCTCTTGATCATGATGTATGATCCTTTTAATGTGCTGTTGGATTCTGTTTGCTAGTATTTTGTTGAGGATTTTTGCATCTATGTTCATCAGTGATATTGGCCTGTAGTTTTCTGTTTTTTGTAACATCTTTGTCTGGTTTTGGTATCAGGGTGATGTTGGCCTCGTAGAATGAGTTTGGGAGTTCCTCCCTCTGCTATATTTTGGAAGAGTTTGAGAAGGATAGGTGTTAGCTCTTCTCTAAATGTTTGATAGAATTCACCTGTGAAGCCATCTTGTCCTGGGCTTTTGTTTGTGGAAGATTTTTAATCACAGTTTCAATTTTAGTGCTGTGATTGGTCTGTTTATATTTTCTATTTCTTCCTGATTCAGTCTTGGAAGGTTGTGCTTTTCTAAGAATTTCTTCCAGGTGGCCCATATTGTTGGCATATAGTTGCTTGTAGTAATCTTTCATGATCCTTTGTATTTCTGCAGTGTCAGGAAACAACCTACTTTTTGATAACCTCTACTTTATCCACTCTTCACTCTGTTTGAAAAACTCTCTCAGAGCTGTAATCAATTGGTATGCATAACTTTTTATTCTATTTTCTCACTTAACATAATTGCATATAAATATTTAATTCATTCAACACATTCATTCAGTAGATGCTTAATTGGTGCCTCCCATGGGCCAGGCTAGCTTCTGAGGACAGAGAAAGTAATCCTGGCCTTCTTGTATCATTCATTATTTTCATATAATCACATAGACCAAACTTTTATCATTTAAATAGAAATTAATATTACATAATATGAATATGCTGTGATTTGCCTATCAAATTCCTCAGGGAATTGTATTGGTTTTAGAAATGTATACATACATGACATCCATGTTAGAACTAAGAACAGAATTTGACTAATTTGATATTATCACCGGGATTGTATGTCTATATTGCTCCTGATGACTATAATGCTGGACTTAAAATAGGTCAGGACCCAGCTATTATCATGAATAGCTCCCCTTTTCTTTTCATTCACCCTCTGCAACTCTCTGGACTCCTGCTTGGTAGAGTCCAGGCTGTTATAGTGGTTATAGATCTGGACTTTGGAGCAGGTTTGAGCACTGGCTCCCCGGTTTGTGAGATATATGAACTTGGGCAAATTAATGAATCTCTTTGTGTCTCAGTTTTCTCTTCTGTAAAATGGAGATAATAATACATTCCGTTAATATTGCAATACTTGGAAAAATTCTTGAAATACTGAGTGTTAGCTCTGGTTAAGCAGTAAAGCTCTGGTTTTTAAAAGTCAAGTTTCACTTCCTAAAGCAAGTAATCTGAGGATATATTGGGAGACTGAAAATTAAATAAAGAGCCCCTATGGGAGAAAAATATGACTGCTTTCTTTGCAAGGAGGCTGGGGTCCATCTATCTGCATCAAACGTAGCATCTGGGCTCGCTGCAAGCTGTTCACCGTAGGCCCCTCCATCTGATGTCTGCCTGGAGCTGTGACTTCTCTGCCTCTAGAAAGAAAATGGGAGACTGATAGGTACCACACACATATACACACACACACAAATACAATTTACACACAGACCCACACAGGAGAGGGAAAGATGGTTAAAGAAGGGAACTAAGCCAAGTAGTTATTGTTAGAATAAATTCATCCATTTAAGTATTTCATCAAATAGTTCAGCAGGTTGATTCTAAAATGTAAAAATTAATCAATTCGGTCTTTCAGCTCCTCTAACTACATGTAAATACACTGGTCATTTTTTCACACTCCCAGGCCAAATAATACAAAGTGAAAGTAAATATAAAGTAACAACCAATCTTAACAAAACCAGTTTCGAGCTCATGTCTCCTTTAGAAAATTTTCATTTTCACCCATTGCCTCCCTTCCCCTTTTCCTTTCTTCCTTCTTCTTCTCTCCTCTGTCTATTCTTCCATGCCAGAGAAACCTATAGTCATGGGGAAAATGAACTGATATAAATGTGCCTACGTCTATTTCTTCAAACTGCTGTTTGAGTTTGGTTCAGACATGAATCACAAACATGGTGCTAGCAAAGAGTTAAGGAATGCATTCTGTATGCAATGGCTCCTATGAAGTCACTGATTAACATAATTAAAAGCCTGAGTTAATTGCATTACTTTCCATTAGCTTTCAGTGTATACCTACCTTCCCAGGACCCTACTACCCATCCCCATGGGGATCTGATCCCACATTTATCCAAGTGAGATGGCTGCTTTCAAAACCAAACCTTTCATCAATCCCCTATTAATTAGCTAAATGCCACATCGGATTATACAGTCATGCCTGCCAGGTAGGCGAGAGCATCAGGAGAGCAGAGCCCACTGTCCTCCTGGCTCATCTGCCAGCCTGGTCATTGGTATTCCAGGACAAGTCAACTTACTGTAATTTGAAATTGGTCTGCCGTCCCATTAGGAATCTGCCCGATCAATACCAAGTGAATTAGAGTCTCAGTGATCTGATTAACTCCCCATTATATTCTACCTTGGCTGATTTAGAATGCATGATGAGACAATATTCCAGTTTCTTTGCTTTATCCCAGTTTAAGTGAAATATAGACATCTAAGGAAGCAGTGCCTGTGCATTTGATTTGGCTCGGCTGTAATAAAGTCAAACACCATGAGCATCTCCCTCATCAAGACAGTCTTAAGTGACTGAGGGCTGCCTTCTGCACACGGCGAGGAGCTGTGAGTGGCAAGGGGGAGAAGTAGGTGGAAGCCTCCCTGACTGCTCATCTCTCTTCTTTTTGGCTTTAGCTTCTGAAGGGGCTCCTAGAAGGCATTTAACGGGGTGGTTTAGTTATTTGTCATATGATCAACATTAGCAGCTTTGTGACTGAAGCGCTGGGTCATGCGGTTAGTAGGCAGACTATAATTCTCTCCCAAAGGCACAAGAGGTTCATGACAATAGCACAAGTAAATGTTGTATTTTTTTTAACATCTTTATTGGAGTATAATTGCTTTACAATGGTGTGTTAGTTTCTGCCTTATAACAAACTGAATCAGTTATGCATATATTCCCATATCTCTTCCCTCTTGCATTTCCCTCCCTCCCACCCTCCCTATCCCACCCCTCTAGGTGGTCACAAACCACCGAGCTGGTCTCCCTGTTCCATGTGGCTGCTTCCCACTAGCTATCTACCTTACGTTTGGTAGTGTACGTATGTCCATGCCACTCTCTCACTTTGTCCCAGCTTACCCTTCCCCCTCCCCATATCCTCAAGTCCATTCTCTAGTAGGTCTGTGTCTTTATTCCCATCTTACCCCTAGGTTCTTCATGACCTTTTTTTTTTTTCTTAGATTCCATATATATGTGTTAGCATACGTATTTGTTTTTCTCTTTCTGACTTACTTCACTCTGTATGACAGACTCTAGGTCCATCCACCTCACTACAAATATCTCAATTTCATTTCCTTTTTGATGGCTGAAAACAAGCATTGTAGCCAGGCAGTCGGGCCAGGGCTAAGTGCTGCCCTTGGGGAAATTTCTTGGTGCCCTTGGGGATTGAATTTGGCCTCCTGTGCAGCAGGACTATTTTCATGGCCTGGACAGGGCTTCAGAGAAATCTGAATGGACTTAAGTCACTGTGTGTCTGCAACAGGCTCAAAACACAACATCTGAAATAATGCAAGCAATTGAACTACATCCTTTAAAAGTGAACCTGTATTTCTTCCTCATATGTTTGAATTTGGTTGGTCAAGCATTGTCTGTTAGAGCTTCTTAAATAATTTATTATTTTTTAAAGGGTGGGATTTGTGATGAATTTATCAACTGCTTTTAATGTTACCCAAATGCAGCTTATTTTAAAAATAGATCTGAGCTATTCTAATGGAAGCTAATAATATTTTTTCACTAGTGATCCAAAAAACCAACATGGCTTATATATGATTGTAAATGATAACTCATTAATATAGTCTACAATAAGTATCATCCCACTTTCCTCTTAGGAATAACTTAGCAATTTAGAATATTTTGTGTGCATGGATGAAGACATTTGACTAGACTTGGTATAATATGTATGATCTGCTAGCTAGTTATGCAACACCTGGATTGGAAATATAGATGCTAGTGCTAGTCAAATGCTAGTTTGATGACAGGTTTGGTCAGCCTAAGGTCTTATGAACTTCATTGCTATTCTCCTGTATTGATCATTACTCAGTTGAACATTTCTGAGTATCTTTTGTGTTTTGTCTCCCAATTATGGCTCATGCAAGCTAACTACAGCAAAATTATAATGGGGATTTACAAAGGGAAATAAGGTTTAAAATATCAAAACAAAGAAGAGGGCTTCCCTGGTGTCGCAGTGGTTGAGAGTCTGCCTGCCGATGCAGGGAACATGGGTTCATGCCCCGGTCCGGGAAGATCCCACATGCCACAGAGCGGCTGGGCCCATGAGCCATGGCCGCTGAGCCTGCGCGTCTGGAGCCTATGCGCTGCAACGGGAGAGGCCACAACAGTGAGAGGCCCGCGTACCACAAAAAACCCCCCAAAAGACTAAGAAATCAATATAAAAGATACAAGAACTTTAATAAAAAGAGTTCTATATTCTTTAATAAAAAAAAAAGAAGATATTATTTTTCCTAGGTTTGAATCCTGCTATTTACAGATATGTTATTTGCCTCTTTAAGCTAAGATTTTTTACATCAATAGAATGGAAATAAGTACTGTAAACATTATAGGATAATTTTGTGGGTTAAATACAGCAATACATAAATGCTCAGACCTTGTTAGCTTTCTCCTATTCTTCCCACCCCTGACATGTTCAAAGAGTCTGTGAGAACATTTTTCATGTCAATCTCTACTTTAAAATGCTCCGTTTTAAAATCTTAAATTGAAAAGAAAAAGAAGTCTCAGGATAAATGAGTTGTGTCAGATATTTTTTATGCATATGATTTAAATGGAAAATTACTGACATATTGCCAGTCCTGTGAAATATCACAAATTTCTCACCTGGGACAAATTGAAGCTGCATAAAAATATGATGCAAACTATATCTAAAAGCAGAATGACTAAAAGCTCAACTGATTATTAACACAAAGCCAACTCAGAGCCTCTCTGGTAAGACAAGGGCCTGCATCAGGGCTCAGAAGTTATGGGTTCAGAAGAATTGTTTCTGGATATTTCTGACCTTCACCATGTTTATCAGTCCCCATCTCTGCTTTACATTATGACTCTAGACCTAGTCCCTTCTTGATTCTGTATTTCTATTCATAGATTGAGGTATAATATTCTCACATTTCATTTCTGGTCAATTAAAGCTCTCAAGTTTTATTGCATCTACTTCTATTCTTTTTTTGTGATTAATTTGTAACATGTAAAATGTAACATTTATTTTCCCTAAATAGATGTTATTATGTTCATTTCAGCTTATCATTCCAATATATTAACACCTTTTTGGATATTTATTGCTTCATTTACATAATTAATTATCTTCCTATATTAGTATTCTTCAGTCACTCATAGAAGATGGCACACAATAGCACTAACACTCATCCTGATTACAATCTCAAAATCCATACCCTTGGTCATGGGGTTGAATAAATACCTACTTGTATTAGCATCCAGCCCACATTTCTCAGTGCTACTACTACTTCAACTATTATTATTACTACTACTCCTAGTACTGTGCTAGATCTCTTCTAGCTGTCCCTGCACACCTTACGCTTCTCCACCCTATTTTGTATACTGGGAGGCTGGCCTATATGGACCACATTAATGGGTTCCTTAGCTCTCTGGCTTCTAATTGGGTTCACCCATGGAGTACTGGCTGGAGATAGGAAGGAGGAAGAGGGGTAAAGTCAGGGTATCTTTTCTCCTAGCTCCGTCCCTGCTGAATTCCCATGGGTTGGCTGCTCTCCTGAGTCAGGTCCATGGCTCCCATAGGGAGACTTTATGCATCTCATGATTACCACACATTTTGTGGCAAAATGGACAGTTACCTTAAATATAGCTATTATATTAATATCAATTTTATGTCTATTACAAATTACTGTTATAGATTTGCTGACTTGTACATAGGCAATGCATAAAAATATACATAAAATTTTATCATCTTTGGATCGCTATATTTGATGACACCATGTTGTTGTGTTTTAGTGATAGTTTGAATGCTGCCTGAAGCTCGACATATAACCCAAATGTCACAATTAAGTTATTAACTGGATGGGGAAAATACTCATACTTAGCACTTAACATGTTACTTTCCACCATTAATGTGTATTACAAATAGGAGCTAATCAATAGCATAGCAGTGTATTCAGTAATGATCTTTTACTGCTTCTTGATTCATTTCAGTTCAGAGGCCTTTTACTAGTAAGTCCACAAGACTGGTGACAAGTTTCTAGTTAACAGACCAGATTTATTTGAGTGACAAGATTTATTTATTTGCATCCCTGTCTATTCAATTGCTTGGCTCCCACTTGATGGTGAACCCCTAAACGCAGAGATTGTCTTTATTTTTTTTTAATTAATTAATTTATTTTTGGCTGTGTTGGGTCTTCGTTTCTGTGTGAGGGCTTTCTTTAGTTGAGGCAAGCGGGGGCCACTCTTCATCGCGGTGCGTGGCCCTCTCACTATTGCGGCCTCTCTTTTTGCGGAGCACAGGCTCTAGACGCGCAGGCTCAGTAGTTGTGGCTCACGAGCCTAGTTGCTCCGCGGCATGTGGGATCTTCACAGACCAGGGCTCGAACCCGTGTCCCCTGCATCGGCAGGCAGATTCTCAACCACTGTGCCACCAGGGAAGCCCGAGATTGTCTTTTATCTCTATACCCACAGTGCTTAGTATAGGACCTGACACCTGGTAGACATTCCAAAAAGTTCTTGTAGAATGAATAAATGAATGGACAATATAGCAAGACTACTGAGGTGATCATTAATGATGTTTCTGAAGCCTACTGTAACAAGTGTCTTGGGGGAGGGTTGAACTTTTAATGTCAGATATATTCAATCTCCCTTTCAGTTGAAAAGAAAGGTCATGGTTTGAAACATTTTGAAACTCATGCCAGTATTTATTCAAAGCTACAAAACAGCATTTACCAATGAGATGGATACCCCCCACCATGCTAAGGGAGACTGAAGCCTGTTCCTTTGCATTCACCACTTACAGCAAGCTTTGCTCCAGGTCGCTCTACTAAATGCACTGAGGTCAGGCTGCTAGAGCAGATCTTAGAGATTTTCACCAGCAGTGTACAGAGCTTCCATCACTCTTCTCTTGGTGGTTTGGATGTTGGGAAGAGTGTTGGGTCTGCCCTGACTTATTTATTTATTTATTTATGGCTGTGTTGGGTCTTCGCTGCTGCGTGCAGGCTTTCTCTAGTTGTGGAGAGCAGGGGTTACTCTTCGTTGCAGTGTACAATGCAGTGCATTGTGGTGGCTTCTCTTGTTGCTCTGGGGCATGTGGGATCTTCCTGGCCCAGGGATTGAACCCGTGTCCCCTGTATTGGCAGGCAGGTTCTTAACCACCGCGCCACCAGGGAAGACCCTGCCCTGACTTTTGAAGAGAGATCCTGTAGATTTCTAAGGAGACAACAATTCATGGCAGTGGTAGTGAGCAGCCGTGACAAGCATGGTTTAGACATGCGAGGCATCTGCATCATTGCTTGTCAACACCCACATTAGACAGTAGGAGAAATGTTTTGTAATGAAGAAAAAGAAGACTGTGGCAGAGGATAAAATCCAATGTGGATAATATGTTATTGCATAACTCTATGTTAAAAAAAAAAGACATGTCAACTTCATGTGTCAACAAGTGTGAAAAGGATGACTGGAAACAAGTCAAGTTAGTGTTGAGAGTTAAAAAACAATCTTTGAGACAATTCAGTCTGACCTACTCATTTTACAGATGAGGAAATTCTGGACCCTCCTCCCCCAAATATAGTAGCCAGGGCTTTTTCTACTGTTTTCCTCAGTACCATATTCATTTCCACAGTACTTAGTACCCGATGCTGTATTTAAATTTTATCAGTAATTTTAGGATACAAAATTGAATTATAGAGATTATTTCCCCAAACATTTAGTAAGAATTGATTTTGTATTAACTATGGGTGATATACAGATAAACATTCTGCACATGACTATCTCTGGTGATTGATCCAGCCTTATTCTTGTGATAAAAGGCAAAAATGAAGCTTCTTTAGTTTAAATTACTTATTATTTTTTTTATTTACTAAAAATTATTGACTTACAATATTATATTAGTTTCATGTATACAACATGGTGATTCAATATTTTTATAGGTTATACTTCATATAAAGTTATAAAATATTGGTTATTTAGAATTAACTCTAATTTAGATGTTACTCAGACTCTATGATTATAAAAAATAATTTAAAAATTGTTCTTCCCTCACATGACAAGTAACGTCAGTTTAGTTTAAAATAAGTAATGTTAAGGCTTCCCTGGTGGTACAGTGGTTAAGCATCCACTTGCCAGTGCAGGGGACACGGGTTCACACCCTGGTCCATGAAGATCCCACATGCCGCAGAGCAACTAAGCCCATGCGCCACAACTACTGAACCTGCGCTCTAGAGCCCACAAGCCACAACTACTGAAGCCCGAGCACCTAGAGCCTGTGCTCAGCAACAAAACAAGCAACCGCAATGAGAAACCCGTGCACCACAATGAAGAGTAGCCCCCGCTCGCCACTGCTAGAGAAAGCCCACCCGCACAACAAAGACCCAACACAGTCAAATTTTTTTAAAAAATAAAATAAGTAGCCTTAAAAACAAATCAAAGAATCCAGTATTAAGAATACTATCGGGGGGGACCTTGAAGATGGCGGAAGAGTAAGACGCGGAGATCGCCTTCCTCCCCACGGATACACCAGAAATACATCCACACGTGGAACAACTCCTACAGAACTCCTACTGAAGGCTGGCAGAAGACCTCAGACCTCCCAAAAGGCAAGAAACTCCCCACGTAACTGGGTAGGACAAAAGAAAAAACAGAGACAAAAGAATAAGGACGGCACCTGCACCAGTGGGAGGGAGCTGTGAAGGAGGAAAAGTTTCCACACACTAGGAAGCCCCTCCGCGGGCGGAGACTGCAGAATACTATCAACTTGTCTTCAACTATTCTCCTATAATTCTGCTTTCATTTTTATGAGACATTTTAATGTAACAGAGACATATTTTAATTTTTTGTTCAATAATAAATGTAACAAGACAGTGAGGCTGAGGTGCTATAGAAAGAGGTGGGGCTGGAAGGTGTAGAAGCAGAGGAATCCTTAGAACAACCAGCTAAGAGTAATAAATGATGCTCCCATCTACACTATGCTGAATACATTCCTTCACTGGCACTAGAAAGGGTTTTGGAGAAGTATTTTTCTGGAGTGGAAAGAAAAATGAACAAGAGACATGGTAGCTAAAATGCAGCATGTAGCTTTTTGGAAGTTTATAAGGAACATCTTCCATGAAGATGGAGTCAGACAAGCGGGAGGTGACCATATGATCAGGAATTACTCAGGAGGAATGTCTGGCCACTTCGAAGGAGTACAGAGTTCAGCAGAGCCTTAAAAGAGCTGGGGGATTCATCTTACCATCTAGTTAACCCCTGGGGGAAAGATCAACATTCAAATGGTTGGAGTTTGAATTGTGAGGAGGCAGCGGCAAGTGATTAGGATAGACAGTTAAACAGGGTCTGGTATACAGAAGATGCTCAATTAACAATGAATGAATCCATGGCCAGAATAAGTAGTTTGAATTTTGCTCCAGACCAATGGATTTCCAGCAGAGAGGATGGCAAGATCAATTTTGCACTCTGGAGAGTGGATTCAAGTTGGAGACAGGGAGGTCAGTTGGGAGGCTTTTGCTGGTGTCCTAAGTAAATGTAGTGGCTACTAAATTAATTTTTGGAATATTATATATTTAACATTTTCTATTAATTATAATAGTACATATAACTATATGGTAATAATTTGTACTATGTGTCTCAGATAAACTGAGAAGTGCTTTTACCATGCTACCTGGCAATATTATGAAATTAAGGATTTCAGGAAAATAGAGTAAGAGCTCATTTACCTAAATGCAATTGGAACCACTACAAAAATTTGGATAAAGTGAGGCATGATTAACACATGACACACACTATCTTAAATGTTTTACCTAACCTAAAAATATAAGTACACATTCATTTACCAGTCTTTAGATCTAGAGCCAGAAACCTTTTCATTGAGCACAGATCTTCTCATTAGAGTTATATGTAGTCCTTTTTTATATACATCAAAGACATAATGCATTTTTATGATCTCCAAATTCATTTTTGCTCAAGTGGAGTGAGAAATGACAGACCCTGGTGAAGCAATTAGAAAACGTTTACAGTTGTTTTTCCAAACTCCTATAGTTGTTTTGCCCACATTGAACATGATAGCAATATTTTATTAGCTACTTGCCTTTATGGTTCTGTAAAGCAATGACCTGATTTTTTAGTGGTGTATTGGACACCTCACACCATCTTGGTCCACTTTTCATTTCAGCTATTATTGCAGCCACAAGCATTTTGCAGGTATAAACTGACAGTATTCAGTCTCAGCTGTACTGTTTACTAGGGCTGTCTAATGCCATAGCATGAGAGGCTTCTGATATGCCTTTAGGGAAACTTCCTAAACACATGGTTTCAGCAACCTCACGCATGTGCAGGGGAGTTATGCCCCAAGGGAAATTTTCCATCAATGGGGTATGGGACCTGTAGGTACATTTTACATGGCTTCTTAGAGGGTTTGGGGGAATTTGGCCTCAGCCACTAACAGCAATAACCTGCTCAATAATGCACTGTTATCTTGGCTCTCTGCTCTTTCTGGTTCTCCACTCCTGGGATCACATTAACTGCCTGCATGTAAACCCTTGTCTTAGGCTTGACTTTCTGGGAGGAAAGTCAAACTAAGACACATAAACAACACCTCTCTTTTTAAAACTTACATTATTTTACCAAAAATTTAATTGTATTACATCTTTATAACAAGTGCAACTGGAGCAAACTAGTTTGGGAACAAACCTAATTGCCCTTGGTAAATATCCACTGTAATTATTGGGAGCGGAAGCAACAGGGAGGAGCCTGCCACCCTCCAGGCAGTCAGCATGCCCTGCTTTACATGCAAAGTCTTCTTTGTAATGGGAGAAGAGGGAATCAGGGAATCTGGTGATTTTGTTATGTGGAACTTGGTAAAACATCTTCTATGGAATGTCATTCTATAATTCATCATAATTTATATTAATAAGATGGCTTTGCTAGCCCAGAGCAAGAATGTAAAGAAGATGAAGTTTGTCTTTGGAGGTTTTAATCTACTCTTCCTGTGCTTTATCTTTTTCAGAACTATTCTTTGTGTGCTTTGTCTTTATTAACATTGGTTCTCAGGAAATACCAATACTCATTTACTCTAAGGAATAAAGTACTAATAATGCTTGCTGTGAAACCATCTCTACCCTACACTCTAATACCTCCAGGAATGATTGCCATTTTTGAATAAAAATATTATACCACTAACTATTAGCATTTAAAATATAAATCAACCTGGAGAAAAAGTATGTCTTGAGGTTGGGAGGGTGTAAAAGTAGGGAGAAGAAAACTTCTTGATGTCTTTGGAAATCATGTTATGTAGGTGTTCATTTATACCTATTGAACTTATAAAGGTGGTTTTGTTCAAGTGGATTCCCCTATCGATTACTGTCTGCCCTCTTCACAATTTTTTTTACACAGAGATCTTTACCTGGAAATTGTTTTTATATCCCTCATTAGATAAAAATTTCTAGCAGCTACTTCGTTTTCTGTCACATGGCTCAGAGCTGATTGAAGTAATAAGAAGATTTGATTTGGACATTTCCATAAAATAGCAAACGCTTGTATCATCAATATTATGTGCCAGGCATTATGATTCCCACAAGAAACCTATGAGTACTATTTTAATCACATCATAGTTGGGGAAACTGAGGCACAGAGAAGTTAAGATACTTGTCCAAAGTCACAGGAAGTAAATGTCAGAGCTGGCATTTGGCCCTAGTTTCAATTAAAAACAAATAAAAAAGATTAAAATGGTAAGCAAAAATCTTTGTAAAAATCCTGGGATTGCTGCATTTTAAAATAACTTTAGGATCCTACTTGCAGAAAGTCTGACCACTGAGTGAGTTTAGCTCTGGGGCTGAATAGGGCTTCCATTTGTTCTCAGAGCACACTCTTCTCTAGGGAAGAACAGCCCTTGGGACAGCCCACTTGAATGCTTCCTATAACTACCCTCCAAAATGATGAGCAAACCTTCAAAGTACAACCCATCTATCACCCTAGAACAGGGTCTGGAGCAACCCAAGAACGACTGTGCTCAGAGAACACGTTCTCAGGAAAGCCAGTTCTATGGGCTTCAGATTAAAAATACACTAATTAGTAATTTTCCAATGTCATCTGTAGGTGCCAGGCATAATTTTCCTTCTGCAGCCTTATTCAAGCAGTCAGTAGAGCTCACAGTTTATAAATTGTAGTAATTCCAAGACGTATAACTCTGTGGTATGTTCTGTGATCCTAACTTTTACTTCCCAGTGACGCTCTCTGCTCCCTCCATCATTGTCAATAGTGTTCAGCTTTATTTATTTTGATCTGTTTTCTATTAAACACTCTATGTAACAGAAATTTATGCTCCATTTTTCTTTTTCTCTTAGAAAGAGCTTTAGAATCATGGAAATTCTGTAGTGACAAGTTTTGGCATTGATTTTTAGCATAGTCTATTCCCTGAGGGTTATGAAAGATTCATTTTATAGGAGGGTTAACAAATACTGCATTCACAATGGCATCATAGGTTGATTTTTCTTTGCTTCATTTAATTCCCCGTTTTTTTTAAAGTTGGTGTAAAAATATTGAAGGCCCGACTTATTTATGACAACATCTTTGCAACAGAGTGTTCCTAGATCTTTTATTATATTTCTTGCTAAATCAGATACAGCAGATATAATCGCCATCAACACTATAAATATTAAGCTAGATTTTCTACCGCATTGGCAAAAAAATTCTCTTCACCAAGCTTTACGCAGACCACAATTTATTTATATTTTATAGTTGTTTCTGAGAAGCCTTTATAGCACTCTGTTAATTAAAACTCACACTGACATGTAGACTCTAATAGTTAGGAAACACTGAGATTTTATCTCCTTTATGCATTTGCAGCTATATTGGTGCTGCCAATTAACCATTATGCTTCTCCAAGGTGAGTTTGATCACCCCACAATGCATCTGGGCTGTCCTCTACTTGGCTGAAATATATCATGGGATGACAGCTGCTTTACAGAGACCTCCAATGGAGTATGCTCTCCTCTGTGACCTGTCTTTAGGAGTTTGGTTTTCTGGTTCATGGATACTCGAACATTTCCAGCTAAAAATGGGTAATATTTTCAACTCATTTTTAATTCTCCGGCTCCAATTTTGCAAATAGATGTGACCCTTATAAACTTGTTTAGAGACTAAATGTAGGGAAGTTTTGCCTGAACACCCTAAAGCCATGAAACATCAGCAGTGCGGGCCTATGCTATATGATGATGTTAAATCGATAAGAAATGAACCATGTCCCATTGACCTTGCAACTAGTGTAATTGTTTCCTTGGTATGTGGTTTTCTCTATGTATGATAGAGGTTATAAAAAAATAAAAACTTGAATGAGGTAAGAGCAACTGACCTAGATAATAAAAGCAGTATTTTGTTAATTTATTGACTCTAGAATGCTCATAAAAATATGTTACATATTTCTGATCAGTAAATATTTGTTTGGAACTTCTGTGCATGCACCAAGAACTGGGGATTTAAAGACTGAAGAAAGAGGGACCCTGCCATTAAAAAAATTCTCAGTCAAATCATATTCTTATGACTACTTTTAGCTCCAGACACTGAGGAGATAATCTCATCTCCGGATGTGTATGTGTATTTTTCCCATACACATGTTTGTTAGGCCATGTGGTATTTCCCACAGGTCCCATTCCCAGCCTTTTTTTCTTTGAGAAGTCTCTCAACCTTCTGCTGATCTGATCCCACCTGTGGAGACCTGCTTCCAAGCATCAGTGAAGGGTGAAGGCCTTGAAGGAACTTTTCTTAGCATTTCTCTCCTGCCCTCAGTCCCAAGGGTTTGCCCCCTTGCACCAGGGAAAGTCCTGCATACCTCAGAGGACCTCTCTTATTTTTCCTGTTCCATTCCTAGCCTTCATTGTATCACTTGGATGTACTTGGTGAAGACACAGCTAGTGGGATGGGTGCACACTTGTTCTGTGTTTGGAGCTCCTTAGAAGTCTAATCACACATGACTGTGAAAAGTTTGGCTGGTTTCTCCTTATTGCTCTATGGCAGATACTTCTTTTTCCTGCTACTTTATCAAGTATGAAAATAGCTGTGCATCTCTTTTGTCCTAGGAAGGGCACATCATCTCATTTAGGTTTCTCCCTGATGGCTTAAAAACAACAACAAACCTATGATTTAATAGTTTAGCCGTCTTGTTCCAGTTATTAGAGGAGGCATCTGGCAGCCCCTATAGCAGCCGGTTCAGCTTTGCTCTATATTCTCTGTTCCGGTTCCCTTCATCCACCCAGAACAAGGCTGTCTTGTGAATTTCTGATATCCTAACCAGAAGTAGAGGCCCTCTACCATGTCCAGAAAATTTAGCTTAGTTACCAACACTAAAAGCTTAAGAGATTTATGTAACAATCTTATCTCTGGTTTCTTTTGAAAAATAAGATGTGATGGCAAGAGTGGGCCTAAATTTTCTAGCAAAACCGTAGCTGGAGCCGAGTAATGACTGCCCCTTTCATATGAAGGAGGTGTGGCTTCAGCTATTCCTTTATGGGAGAATGCTTCATGGTATTATCTAATACCTGGGCACGTAAAGAAGCAGAAAGATATACTATGAATACTTCGGGCTCGTATAGCATTTTAAGTCAGGCCATTTAACGAGCTCTTAATGTGGTTTCTCAGTGTGACAATAGTCTTGATCTTTTTCAAGAACAGTCATTCCTAAGCCTTTCTTGTGGACTCATTAGTGTTAAAATCTATTTATGAAAGCAAACTTTCCCTTTCAAAGTAACTATCCTTCATCAAGTGAAAACATTTGTTGAAATGTGTTATTTCCCCAGAGCTTATGAGATTTTCTGACAGACTTTTCTTTTTTTTAGGCTTTTGTTTAAAAGTGTGTGTGTGTGTGTGTGTGTGTGTGTAAGTGTGTGTTTCTTATCAATAAAAGGACTATGAGATTTTTTTGGTCATTATCTGAAAGAGATGGGATAAGAGTAAGAGAAATGAAAATAGTAAATGTATATTTAATAAACTATTAGTAAAATACTTAAAGCTTAAGCAATATACTCATCGATAAAAAAATATTGTATTGCCAGTTTAAAGACATTTACTTGTACTATGCATCAAGGTCTACTCTACAGAGAATAAAATCACTTACTCCCTGCATTCTTTCCTTCATTCCTTTATTCCTTCCAATATTCATTTGTTATTTGCCAGGCACCTTGCTAGGCACCGGAGATGTAATGGAAAGCCAGTTAGATCTGGGTTTTGCATTTACGGATGCAAAATAGATTTACACTTTGGGAATGTTAAATAAGTAATTATTCAAAGTGTGTGAGGTTCTATAATGTATAGTGTACTATGGAAGCACATAACATGGGTCTCATCATTACTGTCCTAGAAAATAGTATGCCAAAGTATAAAACTGGGAAGTATGTATAGAAGAATAAGGTGATCATGAGGGTTCAAAGCTGAGAAATCATGAATAAGCATTGGGGTTTAAACTTCCTTTTAAATGAGGTTTAAAACCTCATTTCTCTTTCCTGGGTATTTAGGGGTCAGTGGAATTCATCAGAATAGGACAACCTAGATGATGTTAAGGTTGTGTTCTCACCCTCAGGTAACTTTCGATTATCCACAATTTCTAATCATAGGCTGCCTTTTCCCATGAACATTATCTGTCAGGTCACCCTTGCTCCAACCAGTTCCAGAGTTCACAAATTCTATACACTTTTTGATTTTTGTTTACTAAATCTAGAAGTCTGTACAATTTCTAGAAATTAATGAGTTCTTTTCATATCTAATTTGAAGATGATTTTGGAATGATTTTTTTTCCCACACTTGTTCCTTTTCAGGAAGATAAATTTGAACTGCATATATTTCATTAACCAAAGTCTCTTAAGGTATCATGAGATGTGACAAATAAAGTCATACAAATTATTTTTTTAATGTTGCTATATACCTCCAATTTTTGGAAGTTGTCATCTTGAGAAGATCTCTTATTCCAATGTATACAGTCTTGGATTTCCTTTCCAAGCCTATCACACATTCTCTTGAATATTCTGAGTAGTATGGAAAATATTGTGGAGAAAGATTTTCTTCTTGAAATCAGACAAATATATTTAAAATTCAGGCCTGTTGAATAAGACAGGGTAATAATATTTGGACGGATGAGGCTGTTGCTGTCCCAAAGCAGTTATAAGTATAAAATCAGGAGGGTAGGTCTGTGGTTAATCATCTCTGAAGTTAATTTTTTTTTTTTTTTTTTTTGCGGTACGCGAGCCTCTCACTGTTGTGGCCTCTCCCGTTGCGGAGCACAGGCTCCGAATGCGCAGGCTCAGCAGACATGGCTCATGGGCCCAGCCGCTCTGCAGCATGTGGGATCTTCCCGGACTGGGGCACGAACCCGTGTTCCCTGAATCGGCAGGCGGACTCTCAACCATTGCGCCACCAGGGAAGCCCTGAAGTTAATTTTTAAAGACGAGCTCTACAAATCATTTGGTATACAAGAATATACATGAAAGTCCTCTAAGATTACATTGTTGAAGAGCAACAGTCATTTGAATATATAAGTTTTTGTATATTTGCAAAAAGATTTAAATCTGCCTTACCAGAGGGAATTATAAGAAAGCTCAAAAATATTGATTCCAAAACTATGCATAGTCTAATAGTTTATTTGGTAGTACAGTGTGGTATTATGCACATACAGCAGCTGGTAAAATAAATGATCTATATCTTTGTAGATTTTTGGATTTATAATGTAAAAATATCTGGATATGTTGCTTTCAGTTTAAGAATGTGCTATGATTCAACTATAAAATATATGACGTATTCTTGAGGCACATGTAGCTAGCATTTCTGAAATTTTATATATAGAAGACCTTATTTTCAAGAACATGTAAGCTTTTATATAAAACTTTGGAGGTAAGGCAGGGCACTCGTGAATTACACATAGTGAGCTATTCAACCAACTTTGAAGAGCTACCTCAGGCTGAACAATTTTTGATTCATTAGAAGCAAGTGACAAAACAAGATGGTGTGGTCTTGGAGTTAGAGAAACCTGTTTGAATCCTAGTTTACTGCATGTGAGTAATTATCTGTGGCCTCAGACAATTTTCTGTCCTTGTTTTCCATTTATACACACACACACACACACACACACACACACAGAATAATGTCCATCTTATTTGGCTAATGTATGTAATGTTCCTGGCATCTAATGGGCTCAGCAAATGGTGGTTATTATTAAGAGATGAAATAGAAAAATAGCAGTTACATTTACATACTTGTAATTTCCTTATAATTAAGAAACATTGTTAATATTTACTAAATGTAATTTTAATGACACTCATATCTTGCTTTCTTTTGACCAATGCCTACCAAGGTGCTGGTGGACAGCTAATGGATACTCCCAGTAGTTATGTAATCCGTTTCCAAATCAGAACATCTAACCATCTAATCTCAAAAGTGGAAGTTGGTAGTCATATTTATAAAGTAAAAAATATTTTTGGAGGGAGAAGTTACACTTTTCTTTGAGATCTAAAACTGTGCTACAATTAAACCTTGTTAAGGAAAGTTCTAATTTTTGTTATCATGTGTCTGTGTAGACATGGGCACCCTAAAATTCTCCTACTGTCTGACTTCTGAATCAGCAGTATTATTGCTGTACTCCAAGAATATAGTACTTACTTTGCTTTTGTAATATATCTGGGTGCGAGGGCCAGATGTTTAAATTCATCCTTTCTCTCTCTCTCTTTTTTTTTTTTTTTAAGGAAATTATCATCCTGAATATAATCTCAAGGAAAGTTCTTGGGCCCTGCTTCAATCAAAAAAAAAATTTCATTTCTCTTTACCAAACCAAAAGAAAGAGTTTTTTACTATATGAGAAGTATAACATTGTATTCCGGTAGAGGAAATAGGCAATCACCTTTTGATCCCTAATGTAGATGCCCAAGTTTGTAAATTTAATAAAAAGATAAAAAATGTGGCAGTGTTTTTATCTGAGGCAATAAACTCTGATTAAATCTTGCCAGTTTGATGTTAACGGTCTTTCTCGGTAGCATGAAGGTGAGTGAGAGCTTTGGACAAGATAATAGCAACAGACAAATGTGAAAGAATATGAAGTTTTAAAGAGCCTTTCAGAACACTAAAGAATTTAGGAAATTAAAATAATCAGTAAGGCTTTTCATGCTCCTCAATAGTCTTAACTGCCTAGGTTCATTCACTTCTCTGTCATTGAGTAAATCTATCTCCTCCATTGTAATGACTGTTCCTTAGTCTGTAATGATTATCTTTCATGTTCCTTTTTATTAATTTTTTAAAATAAAGATGGGTCAGAAAGTAATATGCATATTATCTGTTGAGTCTAACAGGATGTCAGTCAGCTAAACCTCGCTGCTTTTACAACAAATGAAATAAGTTTGGGAAAGGGGGTATGTAGACAAAAGTTTATAATAACACATTAAAAAATTGTTTTTGTCATTATGTTGAGCAGAGGCTATAGCATATGGGAAAAAACAATAGTTAATATAGGGTGTTCAAAATGCTTGGTTATGGAGACACAGCTTTAAAATATTAATGTCTAACAGTGATCTTCAAAATCAGAAACTTTAGATACAATGCTTTATACAATATTAATAGATATTTAGTGCAATTCAGTCTAATTTATATATGCATGTTTATACATAAGTGCAGAGTATGGTAGGGTCTTCAGTTAGAAAAAATTGTAACTAATGCTGAGATTAATTTATTTTATATTAATCCTGTTTGTTAGTTTATATCTATCACATGTGCATGAGGATAACATTTGGATAAGGGGAGTGAGGGTTTGGGTTATCATCATGGAGAGGAGGCCGTGACTGCCATACTGGCTTTTCCTTAATCATTTGTTCTGGTTAATGGTAATAATAATCAGGGAATTCCAATATAACCTAATTTCTGACTTGAAGTGTAGCTTATATTTTTATTTAGATACTAAATTGAGCTGGCTTCTTTTAAGGTTTCATAGTTATAGTTATACTAAAACATATTAGTTTGGCACAGCTTTAAAAAGTGCACCCTTTGTTAGATAAAGGGTGCCATAATGGCTTCTGGAATGATCCGTTATTTGGGGCATATAAAAAGAAGTTATAATGCTGTTCTTTAAAATTTATGCTTCATAATAAAATGAATAATTCATTCACTCATCCACTGACAAGCAGAATACTTAAATTAATGTCTCAAAGTAAAAAAGCAGCACCAAACCAAAAAGCTAGGATTCGAGACAGAGAAAAAGCCTGGCTATTAGGGTATAATACATTTTCAGAAGATAACTGTAATAGAAAATGAGTCTGAAAGTCATTTATAAAGAACAGGATATTAAAAGCTGTAAGAAAAAAAGACCATTTATCTATCTGTGTACTATTTTGAAGACTTTAGCCAAATGTCTCATCAGTGCTTTGGGCACCTTCCAATAAATTGGGCAGGGTTGATATGTGTATGTGAGGGGGCAGGGACAGCAATCTCTTTTTCCTTTGAGCTTGGTTTATTTAAACCTTCATTCATTAATTCAACAGATGCCTATTAAGCAGGTGATACGTATAAGGCAAGCTGCCAGGCAAGCCTATATACAGAGATATCTAAGGCATGGAGTTTAGGCTTTGCAAGTGGAGATGACATACCTAGGTGAACTTAAGACAAGATTAATTTTTAAAATAATTCTGAAGTAAATTTTAAATTGAAATTAATTTATTCATGACCAGTTAAGGATAAATAACTAAATCTTATTCACTGTTTCCTTTTTACATGTGCAACAACACATCATCATCATCATCCCCATCTTATCATCAACATAATGAGAATGATAATAGCCAAAATGTACATCTGGCACTGTTCTATGTGTTTTGCATGTGTTTACATGTATACAAAAACCTGTGGAACAGGTGGTATTATTATCTTCATTTAATACAAGAGGAAAATAAGGGACAGAGAAGTTATGTAACCTGCCTAGGGTCTCATAGGTAGGTAGTAAGGGCTGTCAGCCTTAGTCGCAGCCCAGGCTTTTTGATATCAGAAATAACATAAATGCAGGCACTGCTGTTTACTCCGCATTGAGTTGGCATGATTCCCTGACAACATCTAGTGGGCATTCTAAGATTTTAGAATTGCGAGGATGTTTTCATTTTGGTTTCCCAGTTTCTTCAAAGTTGTCAGTAGTAATTTCCATATAGTTAGAAACAAGTCAAGGAACTCAGACCTTTGTTTTAAATAGTAAATTATATGGGTATGAAAGAACCTCTTTTGTTTATATTTGAACATTGACCTTTAAAAAGAACTTTGATTTTCTAAAACTAGTATTTATCAGGGTCAGTCTAGAGAGTCACAAATCAAATAGGGAAGGTTTCTGGATTTGTTAGATTGTATTCACAATAGAAGACTTTTGGAATGGGAGCTCTGTGAACTTGACCATAGCACTTCTATGGACCTCATGTATATAAAAGGAGGGAATCAGATTAGGTCATCTCTGAATCAATTTTTTTTTTTTTTTTCCGTACACAGGCCTCTCACTGTTGTGGCCTCTCACTGTTGTGGCCTCTCCCGTTGCGGAGCACAGGCTCCAGACACGCAGGCTCAGCGGCCATGGCTCACGGGCCCAGCTGCTCTGCGGCATGTGGGATCTTCCCAGACCGGGGCACGAACCCGTGTCCCCTGCATTGGCAGGCGGACTCTCAACCACTGCGCCACCAGGGCAGCCCTCTGAATCTATTTTAAGTCTTATGTTCTGTGAGTTTGTATCTTTCTGAGCTAATTATGCTTATGAAATTCTAGAATGAATTAAACAAAGATTTTAGTGAGGGAAATCAGCACAATTCAGATGGATAGAAAACAGCTTCACACAAGCAGTTATCCTTGTTCCAATGACACATAGTTTTGGCTGAGTCAACTAGCTACACTGCATAAATACATTACATGGTATTTCCTACTGATTTAAAATAATTTTTTCTATTCAGAAATAGGTGTTATTTTGTTTAGTCAGGAAGTTAATTGTCACATTTACATAGTTGTTTATAATTGCCTATCTGTCGGCTCTGACACAAAGTAAGTTTCTTAAGAAGGAATGTCTAAGTTCCAATAAGAAAACACTTATGTAGAAAACACAAAAAGGGATATAGGCAATATCAGAGTGATTACATGTTCATTTTCATGCCTCTTCAGGAACATTGTAAAAAGTGTAATATTCTTATATATCACAGCTTTGTAGCTATTTTTGCTTCCATAGACCTTGAATATCACTTTTGAGCCAGAAGTCCTGTCAGGTAATTAATTTCCAGTGCTTTAGAATTTGTCCTACCTAAGGTGTGTGACCATAACATTTTAATATGTGATTGCAGTTTCCTAGTTAAAAAATGGCTGATTCAATATAGTACCATGGAGGTGAATTTACCTATTCTTTGAAAATAAGACCTTGAGCTCGTGATAACTTGATGAGGAGGTCTGATGTGTGTAATAGATGAGCCATCATTTCACGACACAAGTGTGTGAGTGTTTTCCTACACAATACACTCTCATGAAGAGACAGTTAATGATAAAAAAGGTTACTTCTTTCTAGTTTTGTGCCCTATGGCAAGTTATCAAACACTCAACTGCCATTTTTTTCAACTTTAAAATGGAAATGTTACTACTTAAAACTACTTTCTTAAAAAGCAACTTTGATTCTTTGCTTATAACAATACATTTCTATGACTCATTTTATATCTGCTCACACCACCTGAGTCTGAGGGGCTGCTGTGGATGAGAACTGATATTCTAGACAGAGAGGAAGACTGGAGGTAAGTCATCTTCTCGCTCCCTGTTTGAAAGCTTTGCCCATTTGGTCTAGGAAATGGGAAGCTGAGACTTGGGAGCCATTTTTGTACCATTTTTGGTGTGCATCAAAGTCATTTAGAAGAGAAAATTGAGGCAGCAAAGTGTGACTTTTTTAAAGCCTGCTTTAAAGAAAAATAGTAAATGGTAAGTGTCAGTTTCTTCTGAATCTAAGCTTCAGGACAGGGGAGCCCACTGGGGCTTCCGGTCTTTGGTGGATCTCACTTCTGTTTGGGGAGCAGCAGGGGTGCTCTGGGTCTCGGTCCTTTATAATTCAGCCCCGTATGCACTTCAGTTCACAGGGAAAAAGAATGATCTCAAACTGACTGTTGGTTCTGGTTCCATTTCTGCAAATGCATTACTCACTTGACATGATAACAAATTTCCACTTCAACACATGCCTACCTGCACTATCGTACATTAAACAATTTTCTTTTTACCTCATGACTTTTTAGGCAGCTTAAATAAGAAGAGAGCCCTACATTAATACTCCGTTTGAGAATGTAAATCTGTCCAAGGAAGAATGTGTTCATCTACAGAGGAAACTCAATTTTTTATTTTGAGGGTTTCTAATTTACATTCAGAAAAATGTTTTAAATGTACTAAAAATATGAACAAAAATTATGATACCCATAGATTATAATCTCACATTGTTTTCTGGAAGATGGATACATACACATAGGTATACACACATACATTTTCTTTTCTGTTGAGATATCACTTGCAAACAATAAAGTGTATAGATCACAAGAAGAAAATTTTATATGCATGTAATCACCACCCAGATCGCCAGGAGGTTTCCAGCCCTCTGCTCAGCCCTCACTCTCTCCCCCATTCCAGAGGTAACCACTATTTTGTTCTTTACCACTATATATTATTTACCATTGCCTGTTTTTGAACTTTATATAAGTATAATCATATAATATATACTCTTTCATGTCAGGCTTCTTTTCTGCCCAACATTATTTCAGTGAGATCGTAGTCATGTTCTGGTATGAAGCAACAGTTTGTTCTTTTTCACTGCTGTGAATTATTTCATTGCATGACTATATTACAACTTAGTTATTCATTCTTTTGTTGATGGAAATTTGGGTTGTTTCCAGGTTTTAGCTATTATAAATAATGCTCCTATGAATATTGTTATAAATGTTTTTGGTAGACATAACCCAGGAGTGGAACTGTTGGGTCACAGGATAAACCCGTGTTTGGATTTAGTAGATGGGCTAAAAGTTTCCCCAAGGGGTTACTTCAGTTTACATTCCCATCAGCCATATACGAGAGTTCCACGTTGTAACTACATTTGCTATTACAGGGTAGATCCTTTTACTTTTCACCATTTTGGATGATGTGTGGTAGTATTTCACTGTGGTTTTAATTTTCATTTTTTCAGCTGACCAAGAATGTTGAGCTTCTTTTTATGTTTATTGGCCATATACTTCACTTTGTAAAGTGCCTGATCAAGTGTTTCCTTCATTTAAAATAAATTTTGGTTGTCTGTCTTTTTCTTATTGATTTCTAGTTCTTTACATATTCTAAATGAGTCATTTCTTGGATACATGTATAGTAATTATTTTTTTCCAGTCTGTGGCTTGCAGTTTCATTTTTTAAATGGTGCCTTTCAAAGAGTGGAAGTTTTAAATTTCATGCACAGCAATTTATTTATCTTTTTTCTTATGGCTAACTCTTCCTTTTCTAGTTTAAGAAATATTTGCCTATCTCAAGATCTTGAAGATATTCTCCTCTGTTTTTCTTTTATTTTTCAGAAAGTTTATTAGATACCTTTTACATTTAGGTCTGTAATCCACCTCAAACTAATTACTGTGCATGTTGTGAGGTAGCGGTCAAATTTCATTTTTTCCCATTTATTGAAGAGACTATCCTGTCCACACTGGATTGCAGTGACACCTTTATTATAAATCAGGTGACTGGATCGGGGTGGGTCTGTTTCTCAGCTCTGCATCCTGTCTTTTTGGTTTACTTATCTACTCTTTGCTGAAACCTCACTGTCTTAGTTATCTGCTTTATAATAAGCCTTGAACTCTGGTAGCAAGTCCTGAAGCTCTGCTGTTCTTCATCTTCTAGATTTTTCTTGACTATTCTAAGCTCTATTTATTTCTGTAAATAAATACTTGAAAGCTTTAGTTGTGAAAAAATTTTAAAGAAATTTTTGGGAATTAATATGAAAATTTCCAAAGCAAAATACTGACCCTCAAAGTGATTCTGATTGTATGATATTTGGTGAACAAATGGATTCTTGAGATCTTAATTTCTACTGAGATAGAATAGGACTAAAAATAGTCATCAAGCTCCCTGGATGGCTAAAATGCAAGTGACTGTAAATCTTTTGAATTCAGTACTAATGCATTAGTGTCACTAATTTCGGGATGGGGTAACCTCGAGGTTCACCTAGCTTAAGCCCTCTGTAACACAAATGAAAAAATGTAGGTTAGGTGACTTTCCCAACATCTGCCTCCAGATTCACAAACCAGTTATCTTTCTGCTAAAGCTTGCCATCTTTTAATCAGGCCTACAATATTTCAGGAAGCATTTGCCTTGGTACATATGTCTCTTGCATCTACCGGAGGAAAGAGATGTGTGACCTTAAGAATGTTAAACTCCAATAAAGGTGAAAACAGTTTATAAAAACTGTTCCTTTGTGATGTACAGAGATGCTTAATTAACTAGAACTTCACTGAAAATTGTAGTGTAAATCTTTAAAAACTTAATCCAAGTGCCTATGAGTTATCTCTCCTCTGATTTTGCAGACCAAAAGATTTTAAATCAGCAAGATACCTCTTGATCTGAGAACAATTGTACTGTCTGCACACTCTGTGCATTCAGTCTCCTTTGCTTCAAGAGAGGAGAACTCCTCTTTAATTCCATTAGCAACAGCCAGATTTTGGAGGCGGAACATTAACAGTCTACAATTTAAAAACATTTCAGCTAATATGAACCTGAACAGATGAGGTACATCACTGACAATGGATCTCCCCCATCCTCAGTGTTCTCCCTGAAACAGCTTGTTTCCCCTTCCTTTTATTTTATTTTAATCATTCTTCTGAGCCATTGTTGGGGTTGACTCTTCTTCAAGGTGTCCAGCTGAAAAATGGTTATCAGATCCTGCTGAGGCAGGGACAGAGGAACAGCGGCCCCCATTGGCTGCAGATGTGCAGGGTGGTAACTTTGGGAGGCGATGATAATTAAGGAGCATATGGTCCGTAATAAATCTGTACAGTAGTGCTAGCTGGTATTAATTGAGGGATTAAGAATAATAGCGTATCCTTATAAATAGTGTGCTACATCTCAAGCTACATTCCCTAGGTTTACTGTAGCTCTGTGTAAATTTGCTGGTTTTACTTATTTGATATAGCATATGAAGCGTGAGAAGATTTATAGTATAATTTGTGTACATGTACCCTGATCAAAATGGCTGAGAAGGGCCTGATAAAACACACTAACATCTGGAGGTACAGATGTCACTGCCATGAAGCTGAAAACTGTTTGACGGAGAGCAGGAACATATGATTGTGAGAGGAGCAAGGCTCGGAAGTGCCAGGTTTCACATGAGTTTGATAGAAATGTGATATGAGTGCTTAACATCTTGATTGATAGTTCTAGATGAAGAAAACTATCCCCTAAGCCTATGCCTATCTTTTTGGGCTTTATTTTGTTTTGGAATTCTTCTTTATTTGTACTCTTTCCATGGTGATGACTTTTACCAGAAAAGATATTGAATTTCCAAGCTTGGAAGAGAGAATTCACACTTTTGAAGCAGGGAAAGCTGTGTTGGAGAAAGTAAATCATATTCGTGTTTCGCCCCACGCATTTGCATGTACTCAGGATCTATATATTAATTAATATCCTCAGACCAGCTACAAAGAATACATACTATGTATGTTATATAAGTATAATTATATATAATATTATAGATATATTTGGAAAGATATCCTAATGTATTACTAATGCTATCTCTGTTCACTGGAATTATAGGAGATTTTTGTTTCGTTTTGACTATCTACATATTCATCAATGAATAAGATAAAATGGTGTTTTTCAGAAGAGAAATACTGAATAGGTTATTTTCTTGAAATGAGAATCACCAGGGTTCCAGTTCTAATCCATCAATCTTTCATTATCATCATATCAAAATAAAATGAAACATAATATTCTTTTTTTTTTTTTTTTTTTTTTTCGGTACGGGGGCCTCTCACTG